>NC_140812.1:8510000-8525000 GCF_050613455.1 Vespa mandarinia | reverse complement strand
TTTTGTGTTTTGGAATGTTCTTCCTATTCTTCAAAATTTAAGATAGTCACGAAGAACAGGAAAGAAAGGATGTAAGACCGCGTGGAAAGCAACGGTCACGTGCACTGAGCTCCAAGATGCACAGGTTATATGCGACATAACGTCGTTTACGTAACTAAGAGAGGTACTCGTATGCAAGGAGGGATTATATGACGGTCACGTAATCGGGATCTTTGGTATTATAATAATTATACCATGATTATATTAACTATGTTATTATATTTAGAAATATTTTCATTTTGTGATTACAACAAATAGAAAATCGCACGCACGCGCATGCATATATATGTTGGATTTTATTTTATTTTCATTTTCATTTTTATTTTATATATATATATATATATATATATATATATATATATATATAGTAAAAAAACAAAGATATTTCAAAATATTTAATTTATTTTTTATTTTAATTATTATATATGAAATATATATATATATATAAATTTTTTATTTGAATTTTATATGTGTATCATATATAATTTTATATATATATATATATATATATAAATTAAAATTTTATTATAATTTTATTATATATAAAGTAAAATATAAGACCAAATAAAATGAAGTATGTGAGATTTTACATTTTTTGTAATCAAATATATATATGTATATATATATATTTACACGGTGTTTCTTTGGGGTACTAGAATATTTTTATACGATCTAAAAAATCAATGCAATTCGAATTAATTTTGATATTAACTTTATTTCAATTACAAAGGAATAAAAGTTCGTTGATAAAATACGCGTTGATAAAATTTTTATTCACATAGATATGAGAATTTGTTATGACAAAGAATGAAGAGATTCGGTGAGAAGAAATGCAACTACGTCAAGGATCCTTTTGTTAATAGTCTTTTTTTCTTTTCTTCTCACGTACATTAATCCATTAATCCACGATTCCATGAATCCGTTAATTCAAACATCTACATTTACATATATGCGTTCATTCATACATATGTACATATATATATACGTACATTTATATTTTTCTTCCGCGCTGGTTAAATGCATAGGAAAAAAAAGCCGTGTGAAATTTCCTTAGGTACTACTCGATCCATACCAACAACATAACAATGCTTATTTTGCATGTTTCCCTACACTTACTACGAAACGAACCGTTAGAGAACGGGGGAGGAGTCAACTATACAATTGCGAAGAAATCTCCAGTCGAGATGAAAGTGCTTCGTCATGAAAACTCCTTTCTAGCCTAGAGGCTCCTTAAAAGCACGTCATCCTCACAACTACGATTTTTATATAGCCTGTCATATTCTTGATATTAAAATCTTTCTTCTTATGTTCTTCTTTCAGAATCGTATTCGAAAGAATAGAGAATGAGAAAATGTTCCTTATAATATATTACTTCATTTTTCTTATTTTTTTTTTTTTTTTATCTTCGCGTTATATAATCACCCGTACATATAGGGTAATAAAAAGAGTTTGATTTGAGATAAGAGAAGAAAAGAATTGGTATAACGTTTTATATATCTCTCGTATTTTTCATTAACATCAGTCGGTAATATAGATTCGAATGTGTAATATTTCATTATCATTGGTCGAGATTAGTGAAGTAATGATGGTAAAGAAAATTTCATAACTCGATCGATGCGGAAGAATTTTTTTTTTTTTAATTCGATGATTATTATACAGAGTATTTTTTTCCCCATAATTATTAATGTTAATGTAAAAAAAAAAAAAAAAGAAAAAAAAATTAATATTAAAAATTATCTATATAATATTTATTTTTTGTCGAGAGACAAAGATTTTTTTCAAAACTTCTTTTTCATATGGTAATGGACATCTATTTTACCGATGTATCGATTATTCGTTCAACGAAGTCAAAAGAGGGCGCAGTGTTTCATGTTTTAATCTGGAATTTTTTTTTCCTTTTTCCTTTTTTTTTTTCTATTTTTTATTTTTTTACAACCTTATCCCTCGAAAAGAGGAAAACGTAAACTTCGTTATCGTTCATCGTAATTACAGTTCTCGTCATAGAAAACTTTCCAGTAGTTTCGTAAGCAATATAATAAATAAATGGAATCATCTATACTAATCGTGGATATGATGAAACATTTTTCCAGCATCGAGCTGAACATATATATTTATTATATATATATATATATTTTTTTTTCTTTTTTTCTTTTTTCCTTTTCTTTTCTCTTCTTTTTTCTTTAATTCCTTTTAATTACTTTTTTAATTCCATAAGCGCAATAATATACGTTATATGTAATTTATTTAAACGTGAAAATAATTATATCGAAAATAATAGATGTAATAATAAATATCATTTTCTCTCTTATATATTCGTTATATCCGATATCACTTTGGTGCAATGCATATATCAGTACGTTAATAAAAGTTAATCGGATACTATTATGTTCTCCCCCTTGTTCCTTTAGGCTGCATTGTCCGTGTACGTATCTTTCATTAGACGTTTACGTATCTTCCTTGACCAAAATGTCAGGATGTCGTTTTTACGATAAGATTATTTCCGTGGTAAATGATAGGTCCAATTCATGATAGGATTTGTCTGCTTACTCATCTGTTTGTTGCATTTGAATTTTTTCGACAAACTTGATTATATTTTTTTTCACATCTCTCTTTTGTTACGTCTCTCTCTACGTATATACGTATATGCATACTTCTTTAATACGATTTTTAACGTCAATTTTTTTTTTTTCAACACATTTTCCGTAGATTTATGATTTTTTTCGTCCGTTTTTTTCCTTTAAATACTTTATGTGAGTTGAGAAAAATTAGAGCGAAATTAAATTAATAATCAAATATGTGTACTATCATTTCATAACCTAACTTTTTACGGCATGTATTGTTGAACTTTGGTAACAGAGAATGTAATATTTTATAAATCGTAATAAAGCTCGTTAAATTTTAGTCTCTTAGCTAGATTGAAACTGTCTGGTTTCAGTTAAAAAAAAAAAAAAAGAAAAAAAAAGCGGGGAACGAAATAAGAAAAGAAAAGGAAACATCAAATATGACTTTTTTCTTTTCTTCGTAAAATGTATCGTAACTTACAAAAGCCATTTCTATTAATTTTCTGAAGGAAATAAGTACAAATGGCTTTTTAACGTTTACTTTTAGAAGTCGTTATAAACAATGATTCATCATTTTTTCCCATGATCTTTCTGATCCTATACTTTTTTACTTCTTCTTTCTTTTTGCTTACTTTTTTAATTTTTCTTTTATTTTTTTTTTCTTTTCGTCGAACTTTTTCAAATTATAAAGAAAATAAATGTATTTATACATAGGGAGAAGAATAAAACAAAAAGTAACGAACTCGAATGTTTTCTAATCTCTTTGTACGATATATATATATATATATATATATATATATGTATATATATGTAGATATATATGTATGCATGTATGTTTCATACAGGATGTAAAATTAAAAAAAGTAACGAACTCAAGTATTTTCTAACCTCTTTGTACGATATATATATATATATATATATATATATATATATATATATATATGAACATATTCATTCAGGGTATCAAATTAAAAAAATAAACATACTATCTATAATATTTTTTAATTTTTTCGTATGAGATAAAAAGAAAACATAAAACAAAAAGAAAAGAAAAGAAGTACGCATTCATATATATTATAGTTTTAAAACAATATCAAAACAGTATGGAAATATAAATATTTTTCGAATTTGAGGGAAGAAAAAAAAAAAGAAATTGCAATTTTATAAATCAAACGATTTCGATCTATTGGGCCGTATCCGGTCACTGATCCGAATAATCAAGGTGCTATATTATTACTATCTTGAAAGAGAAAAACACGCTTGGATCTAATATCAGGAAAAAGTTTGGCGGAGATAAATGCCGCCGCGTTCGATCTTGGCACGCATTCAAAACTTCCTTTCGAAATGTCGTGTTGCCGCGATTTGACTCCGGTCACGTGACTTTTTCGCGAAAACTTTCATGTAAATATCTTTCATCGAATTGATTCGATCACTTTTAAAGTAATCGAAAGATTCTCTCTCTCTTTCTCTCTTTCTCTCTCTCTCTCTCTCTCTTTCTCTCTCTCTCTCTCTCTCTCTCTCTCTCTCTCTCTCTCTCTCTCGCTCTCGCTCTCTCTTAAATCTCGTTATAAACTCTGCTGCCACAGTTTGAGTTTAATTATTATTAATAAGAAAAAGAAAAAAAAAAGAAAAGAAAAGAAAAGAATAGAAAAGGGAGAAGAAGATAGTGAAGTAAGTGAAAAATATTTTCAATCGAAAGAAACTTCGATCATTAAATCTATTAATTTTTCTTAATAGCAAATGTATAATATATACAGTTTGGGTCGAGTGATTTAAACCTCGTTTTTAGACGAGTCAAAAGTTTCTAGGTAATATTAAATATCAATTGTTACTATATTTCGAGATTATTTGAGCTATTTTTTTTTCTTTTGCTTTTTTGTTTTTTTTTTTTTCTTTTTTTTTTTTTGTTTCCTCAGATCGTAAAATCGCAAAGCGAGCTTGCTGCAAGCTTTAAAAAAGGGTCACGAAAAAGAGGGATCTATTTTTAAAAAAAAGCGTCTAGAAACTTTTGGGTCAATACAAAAAACTTTTGTTCCATCCTGTAGTTATCACGAAACAAAAAAATGTTTTTCGTTTGTTATTTATTTATATATATATATATATATATTTTTTTTTTTTTTTTTTTTTTTTTTAACAAACGAATTTATCAGTCTTTTCATTATTATTATTCTTCCAGCCCTCCCTCTTATTTTTTTTTCTTTTTTTTTGTTGAAATGTGTACTTTCGATAAAATGAATGCATTATTTTGTAGATGCTATTGTCATTGATAAAATCGTCGATAAATATACGACGTATTATTCAATATTATCAGCCAAAGAATATATTACAATGGTATTTAGATTTAATATCTTAGAAAGATAATTTGGCAACGTTGCCCTTCCCTTTCCTAATTCCCGAGGTAACATACGAAACATAACATGTTTAGAGGTAGGATTATTTGAACAGATCCTTACCGTACGTGGATCTGTACGGATAAATAGATACGTTGAGAATAGTTTTTCACATTTAATCCGAAGTACAGTGCTCAGACTAGATCTTACTTAATTATCCGTTCAATTAATAATCTATCTTACGAACTTCATCGATAGATCATTTCGATCATATTTTATATTATTTATTTCAATATATCGGCTCGAATATACCTCTGCATATATATGCATATATATATATATATATATATATATATATATAAAGAAAATTAAAAAAAATAAATTAATAAATAAATAAAAATAAAAAAAGAAAAAATATAAAAAAAATAAAAAATGAGAAAAAATAATTCGCGTAAAAATATATATAATTTATTAAATTAAATTTTATTTATATATAATTAATATTAATTTGGAGAAATAATTTAATATATATATTCTTTTGTGTATTTGATTGACAGTGTCGCGGATTTATTTATCTTTCTCTTTTTTCTTTCTCTCTCTCTCTCTCTCTATCTGTCGATGTATATGTGGTGTGTACACACACACACACACACACACACATGTATATATATATACATTGAAACGATACGATAAAACGTTATAACTATATTTATACGTGAATAGTTTGCGCGTGGAACGATCACGTGTGAAGTAGGTTGTGTTGTGTTGTGTATTGTGTTCTCTCGTGGCTTTATTTGAATAAAGTGATGGCACCGAAATCGTATGATGTTCAACCACGATGCAAGAAGGAAGAAGAAAAGAAAAATGTTTGCTGGATCAAGCAACAACGATGGTACCCGTTCTCGTTATTTAGTATTTTTCATATTAAACGAAAAGATCTCAAGAATAAGGTAATACATTTATTATTTTATTATTTATTTATATATATATATTTTTTTTTTCTTTTATGTATACGTATTTACATTATTTTTCGAAATTACATGAATATTGTGTTATTTTATGTTATAGCTTTTTTTTTTTCCTTTCTTTTTGTTTTTTACTGTAAGAATAGGAATATTTTGTAGAATCTGAAACAAATTAACTTGAAATATTTCGAAAGATTAATTTTGAAAAATATTTCGAAAGAGTGATTTTGAAAAATCTGAGCAAATTTTGTTGAATGTTAATACAATACATTTTATACAAAACAGTATTACAATACGATTTTGAATGTGCGAAAGTCAAAAAAATGTTTTGACTTTAAGATTCCTTTAGATTTTCTTTTTAAAATTATATGTTGCAAAAATATATCCATTGAAAAGAATTGTTTCCTACGATGAGTAACGAGAGGAAAAAAAAGAAGTGCGTTTAGGTATGTACATATTCACGTATTATATATGTACATCAACTAAAAGGAAGTTAGCACATCGAACCAATAACCGGCCGATCTACTTCGCGTTATGTTGATGAATGACGTGAGTCACGTCGTTAAGACTAATCCAAAGATTATGCCAGGAAATTTACTACAAAACACACATACACATTATATATTATATATATTAATATATATATATACATATACACACACACACACGCGCGCGCACAAGAAAAACACAGCTGGTTGCGATTAGAATGATTTTCATTGTAATCGTTAGCATTACGTGTCTTGTGTGTCAGGTGATATAAAAGAGAGAGAGAGAGAGAGAGAGAGAGAGAGAGAGAAAAGAGAGAAACACAATAAATTCTTATTTTTCAGGATATTTAAATTCGTTTATCGAATTTCTCGAACTATGCCGATGTGTGGACCATTTTTTTTTGCCTTTTTTTTTTTTTTTCTTTTTTATTTGCCTCCAATAGAGAAGCTTTTCTTAAACTGCGATAATTATAATCGGTGTCGTTGATAGTTCGCTGAAGGATGATAAAATAATCGGCCAAGTTTTTAGTTCGCCTGTTTTTATCATTTCTTTGCAGCCGTAGAACACAACAAATTGCGATTTGAAATGCGAATGATACATCAATGCATATGTATCCCATGTATACTTGTGTATATGTGTACGTACGTATTTGTGCCTTCTCTTTGTTCTTCGTGGGAAGTTGAAGAGATTAGGAAAAAAAAAAAAAGAAAAGAAAGAAGAAAGAAAGAATGACCCAGTATAATATCTAGATCGTTCATTTTAAATTATACAAATGCATAAATTTTATGTACGAAACAATGGAGCTGTTTTGAAAATTTAATGACCTCACTTTTCCTCCTCCTTCTCCTCCTCGATCTTCCTCGAACATGAAAAAAGAAAAGAAAAAAAAAAAGGAAAAAGAGAGAAA
This sequence comes from Vespa mandarinia, assembly GCF_050613455.1. Taxonomy (NCBI): domain Eukaryota; kingdom Metazoa; phylum Arthropoda; class Insecta; order Hymenoptera; family Vespidae; genus Vespa; species Vespa mandarinia. The sequence continues at coordinate 8,517,709 of NC_140812.1, read as the reverse complement.
AAAGAAGATAAGAAATCGTAGCAATAAAATGTAACGGTCAAATTTAAAAATTGTTCTCCCGCGTAAAAAAAAAAAAGAAAAAAAGAAAGGAAAAGAAAAAAATAAGATAAGAAAAATAAAAACAATAAAGGAAGAAAGAAAAAAAGAGAAAAAAAGAAGAGAAGAAAATAAAGAGAGGAAAGAAAAAAAGCAAGAAATAGGTTGACCGTTATCGATGGTATCTTTTGAACTGTTCGGAAGGGCACATTTTTCTCAATCGAGTCTCCGATCGTAAAGAGACTCAGAAGAAGAGAACCGTTCACCGGTGTGCAAAAGGGAGTTCTCTCGGCTCATGCTTCGCTTTCAAGCACGGTACATTCTTTCCGCGGCCGTTGCTACACACACACACACATATATATATATATACACATACATACATATATACAACATAGATGCACGTAGCCGCACTTATAAGCACGTATAAGCAGAAATCGCAAGAATATATATATATGTGTGTGTGTGTATGTTATGTAGTATATGTCTATATCTATACCTCGGTTCAAATACAGTCTTTCTCTCGTCCGGTTGAAGTTCGTGGCGCGTCCACAACGAGGCGCCAGGGCGCATGTTCAGTAAAGAAATGACTATCGTTGTACGTTGAAAGAACGACAGTCGCGCGCCGACCACGCATGGATGCGGTGTGTCGGGTGTTACGTTAGATGAATTTATCTTTTCTATATATATATATATTTCTTTTTTCTTTCTCTCTCTGTCCACGCAAATTTTGTACTATAACATATTTCTATATTTATCGGTATAATGATATGAAATAAGAAATATTATCTCGTGACGTTATAATCTTATTTCTCGACGAAAAGAAGAACTTTTTTTTTTCTTTTTCTTTTTAATAAATCTCGTCAATTCTTCGTCGTTCATTCATATCTTTTTCTTTTTTCTTTTTCTTTTTTCTTTAAATATATTTTTCTGTTTCTTTTCTTTTTCTTTTTTTCTTTTCTTTTCTTTTCTTTTCTTTTGCTTTTTTTTTTTTTAACGCGAGTGTGAACATATAAATTGTATTATCAATATCGTATTACGTTTGTCATAAGTGATATAATATTAAATATCAATAGGATGAATGACATTTTTTTTTAATCAGTTGTGATTGATTCAGTGCGAGTAAATAAAATAAATAAATAAAGAAATGAATACATACGTAAAAGTACGTACATCGTGTGAAACGATCAATCGTGTTTCGTAGTATTTATCGTCTCGCGGGCAACTCTCTTTGAGTTAATCTCGACCAATAGGATTTCTCCGAGATCATCAATTTTCAATCAAACATTTTTAACGGTTTTACGTGTGTGTACGTATATATATATATATATATATAATATATATACATGATATATATACCAATCGTACATATAAGTAAATACATTTCGCCGGCGGTTTCTAGGAATATCTACGACTAATTCGAAGTTACCATCACATCATATATATATATATACACAAGTCCATCATAATTCTTCGAAGTAAAATCGTGTAACGTAGCACATCGATGATATGGTGGTTGTGTGTTTGCAGTGTGGCAAAATTCTTTTGTCGAATTAGCGGACAATAAGTGTGAGAAAAAGAAGAAAGATTTAATTGAAAGGAGAGGGAGAAGTCATTCGATGTTCGAAATTACATTGGAGAAATTTCATTGGAATGACCAATCAATTGACGGATGAAAAAGGAAGGAATTTGAAGAAAATAAAAGAAAAGAAAAAAAAAAGAAAAGAATATATAATAGGAAAGGATTAATAATGAATGTATAAAAAAAAAAAGAAAAAAAAAAAAGAAAAAAAAAAGAAAAAAAGAGGAAAAAGAAGGAATAAGAGAGAACGATGATCGTTAGTAAAGTTTTCTTTCTTTACTTTTTTTCTTTTTTCTTTTTACATCGGTATATCGCAATCGGTTTCAATGACGGGGTGATGACGATTTTCGTTCGTGAAAATTCGTAATTATTCGTGAAAATTCGAGAGATTTCGGATTTTCTTCGGGAAACGTGTGTGTATCGTACGAAGTTAGGTGAGAATAAGAATAAGAAGGGAAAGAAAAAAAAGAAGAAGAAGAATAAGGAAGAGGAGGAGGAAGAGGAGAAGACGGAGGTGGAGTAGGAGAATAAGGACATATAAAGGCAAGTTCGTTCTGGCGCTATAGGAATGATTTTCACCGGAAGGTCGGTCGACGCTCTCGACGAGGTACGCGGTAGCAGCGGCGTCGTCGTCCAGAGCGACGAGCGTCGCGACGTTAAAGCCGTCGCTATAGCAGCCGGTTGGTTCTCCAGTTTGCGCAGACCCGGCAAGAGGAACAAGAGATCCTGCCAAAAACAGGCCAAAAGTGCTTGGGACCTTACCACTTTATCTACGGTTAGATTATTTTCTTTTTCTCCTTATTCTTATAGTTAGAGTATATATTTGATCTTAACCATCTATATATCATTTTTAAAGTCATATATATATATATATGTATACGCATATATATGTGTGTATGTAGTAACAAAAAATAAATTAGAAAAAAGTTTCCATATATATATATATATATGTTTGTATGTATATATATTTGGAAATCTTTTTCTAATTTTTATTGTTTTTACGAAAAGTTCGTCCGTTCATATCCAAAAGTTAATATTTGCTTAATATAGGTTATATTAGATATATTATAGTATTATTATACAATAATATATGATTATACATAATATATATATATATAAACTGTAGATGGTTATGATATACTCTATGAAATATAATTATATAATATATAACTAATCAAGAGAGACAGACAATTATATAGTTATATATATATATTAGTCATGGTAAATAACTTATAACTTTTCCATGTTATATAATTAGCACTTTACAATTGGAGATAATAACAAAATTGGCCTCTAAGATGTTAACTAAAATAATTTAACTCAACTCAACTTAACTATAACCATAACCATAATCATAACCAATACATATTTTGCGTGTCTTTTTATTTTTTTATTTATTTATTTATTTCTTTTTATCAATTAATCGATTTTGAGGAAATAATTTCAATTTGAAGGAATTGCGAATAAAATCGGCAATCATCGAACTCTCTCGATAATCGAACTGAATCGAATCGAATGAAATCGAATAAAATCGAGTCGAATCGAATGGAATCTAATCGAAAGGAAACTGAACGAAGTAAATCCAAAAGCTCTGATAGTCGACCGATAATTGAAAGCTGGCCAAATATCGTTTCGTAAATAAATCCTACGTGATTAAGAACATTGTGCTCGTCTCTTGGTGTACCGGTATTGCTGTACCTATGGCTACGGCCACGGCTTACGGTTTACGGGTACGGGTTACGGGTACGGGTTACTATCAACTATGACGACGGCAAAATGCGTTCTACGGCGCCTTACGGAGACTTTGCCAAGGAGACAAATTTATTTCTAGGCGCGGCCGTCGGCTCGCAAGAAAGAGATCGTACGTACATACATACGTATATATATATATGTATGTATGTATGTATGTACGTACGTATGTACTTACTTACTTATTTACTTAGTTAACCTTACATATTTCTTCTTTTATCTTATTTTCGAATATATTTATTTTCAACATTTTCTTCATTATTTACCTGACATTTATCGTTTCTTTACTATTCACTTAAACTTTAAATAATAATTTTTCTGTTTGTTTAATATAATTTCTGATTCATTTTCTTTGTCATCGACTAAACTTCAATTAATTTATATGTATATATATATAGAGTATATTGTACAGTAACTCATATATGCACTATACTATACTATATATATATATATATATGTATATATATATATATATATATATATTTATATATTATGTAATATATATATATATAGATATATATATATAGAATATAATTAATATATTATTATTATATTTATATTAGATATATTATATATATTACATATATACATGTATATAATAAATAATAAATACTTATTTGAAGTTAAGTTGGTGATAAAGAAAAACTTAAATATTGTGTCTTCTTCATATATATGTGTTGTGTACACATCTTTATACGATAAGATATCGGTTAATTAATAATCTTATCATGATTAATAATAACGGAAAGAGAAGGGAAAAGAAGAAAAAAAGAAAAAAAAAAGAAGAAGAAAAAGAGGCATCATTCGTATACAACCGGAAGTTACTATTACGTAGTATATATTTATCTGATTGATCATCACACTTCCAATAGCTCAGATTGAAAGGAATTTATTTAATGTCGTCGTAATAAATAGAAGCCAACATCCAAGTTAAAAGATTTTGTCTAATTAATGATGGATCGTAATCGATCATACCTCTCTTGAACGACGACATTAATCGTCGTTATCATCAAATACTCTACCCCTCATGTTTATATATATATATATATATATATATGTATATGTATGTGTATGTATGTAATTTGTGTATGCGTATATATGTGGCTTGATTCAAACGTATATATAGAGTGTATGTGTAAGCAGGTATTTATGAGACTATTGATGTACTCATTTATGTATGTATGTATGTATGTATGTATGGATGCATGCATGCATGCATATATGAATAATGTGTCTAATATAATGCATGCATTATATAGAATGAAGAATGGAATCCAGATTCCCGATTTCGAAGGATACACAACATCAATCGATGTTATCCATCGTCTATAATGACAAGGACTACATGCTATACATAAATACTAAAGATTCATATCCGTATATAAATACGTATTATACAGATAGAGAAACGTTTATAGGATGGCATACGTACGCAAAATATGTATACACGCACATACACACGCATACACAATTGTGCGTGTGGTATGTGGCTATATATATATATATATATATATATATATATACATATATATATATACATATATATATATACATATACATATACATATGAGTACGTCATGAACGATAAATCGAAGTCTCGCTTTAACTCAAGTAGTAGTTCGTCGTACAGGGTTGCGTTTTATTTATAGATCGAATTCAGGATACACAAATGGCGCCTTACGCAAACCTACTTTCAATTCGATACAGTTCGAAACTATTTGCAATAATACGTACATTTTATGTGCAGCATAAATAATTGATGCAATATTTTTGTCCGGTTAATTTTTTCTTTTTCTCTCTCTCTCTTTCTCTCTCTCTCTTTCTCTCTCTCTCTCTTTCTCTCTCTCTCTTTCTCTCTCTCTCTCTTTCTCTCTCTCTCTTTCTGTTCTTTTTTTTTTTTCTTTTTTTAACCTTAAAAAATGCCAAAATGGTAAAAAGGGGGTTGGAGGGGGGATGAAGGAAGGAAAAAAAAGAAGTAAAAGAAAAGATAGATAAAATTGAATTAATAAATAAATATGAAATGGAAAAGTTTCTTTGCTGTTCGCCTAACTTCGGAAACACAACAAGGAAATAATTTTTTGTCTCGTAAATATTTCGATTCTTTGCAAACTATTTTTTATATATATATATATTATAAGGATAATTTTCCTTTTTTTTTTCTTTCTTTCTTTTTTTTTTTCTTTTTTTTTTTTTTTTTTTTTTTTTTTTTTTTTTTTTTATCAGTTATAAATTCATTCACCATCGTCTCTAAAATATTTTTTCGAATATTTATTTTCTCATTCACATATTATATTTATACATACATACATATATATATATATATATATATATATAAATTAAAAAGAAATGTATAAATAAATATTTATTTTTCATATTTATTTTTATAAAATTACTTTTGTAAAATTATTTTTAAAACTATGATCAATCAATTTTTGTATAATCAAGACACACACGTATATAAATTAATGAAACTATTCTATCTGGTCTACTTTTTGATCGATTATTCTATCATATATAATCATTATTATTAGTGCTATTATTATCATAACGTGACCGGTCGTCTTCCATTCTCGTGTGACCTTTTGCGACGTTGCAAACTTTTCTACTACTTCGCGATCCATTATCTTTTCCAGTTCCTCTCAAGGTCATCGCATGGCGAAACCCGCATTCATTGCATCAATATGATTTCTACGTACAAAATGCGTACTATGTATATAAGCGTACATATGCATTTACATATATATAATATGATTTATCGTCAGGACCTTGCGCTCTATGTACGTATAATTGAGAAAGAGAGAGGGGGGGGCAGAAGAGAGAGAGAGGGAGAGAGAGAGAGAGAGAGAGAAGGAAAAAGAAAAAAAAAGAAAGAAATATTTTTCATAATGTTTTTTATATTTGCGTAAATATTTTTAAAAAATTTTTTTGAGAAATTACGGTATATATACATATATATATATATTATATAAAAAAAAAATTAAAGAAATGAATAAATGAAAACGGCGTAATACCAGATCTTTGTTCTTAGTGATAAATATTGTATAAATGGATATTTATTCACATTTATTTACATAAAATATTTTTATAAAATATCTTTAAAACCATGACCAATTAATCTTTGTTATTATTATTAATAAAAAAGGAATTTTATTTTATATATATATATATATATATAAATAATTTAATAAAATATATGATAAAAATGAGGATATAAATATTTACAAACATTTTTTAGAAATGACAATAAATTCTTAATTAATAAAATGATTAATTATTTTATTTTAATAAAATACGCTTATAAAATATTTTTAAAAATATGTCCGATCAATCTTTGATTGATTAAAAAGGAGGAGAGAGAGAGAGAGAGAGAGAGAGAGAGAGGGAATTTTTAGACGATTGAAAGAGATGATCGACACTTCAAATTCGGCAAAAATTCTCTTCAAACTATTACATTAGTCAATAGTGATCTTTTTACGAAGCTTTTACGTTGATCGTGAACGATCACATAAAAGTAATGCTGCTTCTTCATCCTTGCGATTCGACAAATAAAAGTCTTCCTCGTGCGACCTTGTTTGCGCACCTTAGTGAAAATATTCCATCGAAGAGAATTCTCTCGTTTACTCGGTTGAGTGGCATCGATAGTCACGTAGAAAATTCATGACAGAGAGAAAGAAAGAGAGAGAGAGAGAGAGAGAGAGAGAGAGAGAGAGAGAGAGAGAGAGAGAGAGAGAGAGAGAGAGAGAAAGAAAGGTGTGCGCGTGTGTGTGTATGCATAGATGTTGCCTCTTACTCACGTGAGAACTCTGCATGATGATTTATATCGTTAGAACGAATCAGAGATGTCTGGATTCGTTTGAATACATGATTGATGACGTTGATAACGTTTTAAAGCAGTCAAATAGAATGTCTGTGAACAGGATGCATGTACGTGCGCGCGCGCTTGTGTTTGTGTGTATAGTATTTAATTTTTATTTTTTTATTTATTTTTTTTTTATTTTTTTTTTTTTTTTTATTTTCTTTTTCTTTTTTTTTTTCAATTATTCTATACGTGACAAAAAAGAAATATTTATCGACGGTCGGTAAACATTTTTCGTTTTAGCTCTTTGCTATAACAGCGTGGTTAATAACTCCGCAACCCTTATCTCTCTTATAATAATCTCAGATTATCTTTTAATAGACCTGGGGAATAATTTATCGAAGTTCTACAAGGGGAAAATCTATTTGTGTCGGAATTATTATGTAACCATAAAGTTCGTTCGTAAAGTAAAAATATCTTTGCACTTGTTATAATGTAAATGTAACATGTGCGATCGGCCCAGACAATATTTATTTTATTTCGATCTTT
>NC_140812.1:8442500-8505000 GCF_050613455.1 Vespa mandarinia | reverse complement strand
AAAAAAAAAATAGTGGTAAAAAATCGTTCTCCTCTATCCTTTATTTTGAAGGAAAAAAGAACAAGAAAAATAAAAGTGAAGTAATAAAAAATGCAGAAAGATTTTCAGAGAATAAAAGTACCACCTCCCCCTAACAAAAGACTTTTAATATTATTAATAAATAAATCTTTACAATTACACGATGCCAACGAAAATGAATAATAATAATAATAATAATGAATTATTTGTCTCTGTCCATTATTCTGAAAACAAACGAAAATACAAGAAGAGTTTGTGTGGGAGTCTTAAATATCATTAATAAAAGACATTTCATTATTCTGTATAATCTTTTAGAACTGAGGGGAAAAGAAAAACAAAAGAGAGAAAAAAAAATTATTACATTTTAAGGAACATATTCAAAAATTAATTTTTAACAAAGACCAAGACTGCAGAAATATCTTCCATTAAATTGAAGATAAAAAAAAAAAAAAAAAAAAGAAAAAAGAAAAAGAAGGAAAAAAAAATGTATGTTCTCTTTTGTAATTTTGATGAGAAATAGCGCGAGGACACAAGAATAGTACAAAAAAAGAAAAGAAAAAAGAGAGAGAGAGAGAAAACAAATGAGAAAGAAAAATAAAGTAAAGGAGAAAAAGATATATTAATTGTTTCCCTCATTTGCTTGGATATCGGAATCGCGGGAGGCGTAACCGGATACTCCCTATCTAAAAGCTAATACACGTACTGTCACGACTGTTTGCATCTGGAGAAGAGACTATTGTTGAACTTATGACTAATCAGTAATGTGAGCTTCTCTTTCTTTCTCTCTCTCTCTCTCTCTCTCTCTTTCTTTCTCTCTCTTTCTCTCTCTTTCTCTTTCACACACATAGACACACACATTCATATATCTATCTCTTCATGTGAATGACAGTCGCCAATGATGATGGTGCCGCACGATTCAAACACAGAGTCAAGTTACTGGTTATATATATATATGTATATATATTATATCTAGTAATGTATTCTCTTTCTCTCTCTCTCTCTTTCTCTCTCTCTTTCTTTCTCTGAGTGTGAGTGTGTGCGTGTGTGTGCATGCGCCTACTTATTTGCAAAGCCATTCATCAAATATCGTATCTTATGCTTTCATTACTTGAGTTACCTCTCCCCAAACGTCACCCAACCCTCCCCCCCCCTTTCAATCATCTTTTTAAGATGTCCTTAACACAAGGAAAAAGAACTCCATTAGTGTATTATTATCTCTAATTGTTTGAATTTTAAACAATCCATAGTGGTCTCTGACGAATTAATATGGTTTATCTACGTTTTCTAATAAATTATACATTGGATGGTAATATTTAAATTATGAATAAAGTGTAAATGTGTGTGTGTGTGTGTGTGTGTGTGTGTGTTCGTGTTTGTGTTTGTGTTATATGATCCTAAAGTAAATATAAATTTTTACTGGTTTTACGATATTAATCGATACTAATTATGTTTGAATAAATTTTTAAATAATTATATTAAAATATATAATTATTTAAAGGAATATGTATATATATATATATATATGTATAAAGAAATATAAATATATTATTTATTATATTATAAAATATAATTTATTTAATTATATGTAAAAATATTCAATAATTCTTTTTTTAAAAAAAATATATTTATTTTATATATATATATATAAAAGATAAATAACTTGATTTATAGCTTCGAAAAGACATTTCTCTGCAGGCGAACATAATAGATAGAATTCTATTTCTGTGCAATAGATATATCTTTCGTTTTTCGTTTAAAATCTCTCCCGATTTTTCCTTTCTTTCTTTCTTTTTTTTTTTTTTCTTTTTTTTTCCTTTTTTTCTTCTGAAATGGATAGATAATAAATGATTAGAAGGAGTCCGTGGATAAAGTTATACGAGATATATATGTGTGACGAAGCGGAAAGAAACGTTTGGAATTCGGTTGAATTCCCTTGAGTTTCTAACGTATCATTGGATGGTAGGAGAGGAAAAAGAGGAGTTTAGAAATAGAGAAAGGAAGAGAATAGCAGACGTGTTAGACTGTTAAGAGAAAAGAAAGGTTTCCGTTCCATCGGAAGGGAAGACCCAGAAAGTCGATGTCATTGTCCTGTTTCGTGTATAATCGAACTACTCTGAGAAAAAAGGGAAAAGAATAAAAAAAAAACAGAGAGAGAGAGAGAGAGAGAGAGAGAGAGAAAGAGAAAGAGAGAGAGAGATTTTTATTCGTATATGTAAACGTATCCATTTGTGTTGCACTGTGGTATTATATTTAATAATTTCAAATTCATAATTTTTTGAAATATTAAAAGCAACAAAAATTGCCAACAATTATTTAATAAAAGAGATAATAATAATAATAATAATAATAATAAAAATAATAATAGAAAAAAAAGAAAAAGTTAATAGTAATAAGAAAAATAATAAGAAAAGAAATAAAAAAAGATAAAAATATTGTTTTTACTTTTCAAAGTATCGAAATGCATTTGAATGCAATCCAATTGTTTATTGTACACTTATTATTTATGTATTACCTACTAAAAACTTTTTGATTAAAAGTTTCTCTCTCTCTCTCTTTCTCTCGGTGTTTCAGTTTTCATCAAACTACCAATTTATATAAGTTCGTAGTATAAGTACGAAACGTTCTTCCGAACTTCGTCATCGATTTTAATCCGTTCATTACTTAAGTCGCGTTTTAATGTATTCTAACAGAGAGTCGATTATAGAAAATAACAACTCGAACGAATTTGAAAAATTTTTTGCACGAGGAATGTTTATGCTTTTTCTTTCTTTTCTTTTCCTTTTTTCTTTTTTTTCTCCCCCTTTTTTCTCCCCAATTTACTTAATTAAAAGCAAAAAGATTTCTATTATTATAATGATGTAATTATTACGTTAAATTTTATTATTCAAATGACTATTAAAATCTCGTCCGAAGTAAAATTGTAGCGTTAAGATGTTATGTATATCTAAATTATGATCGATATAGAAAAAAATTACAGAAAAGAAAAGAAAAAGAAAAAAGAGAAAAAGAAAAATATAATAGAAAAAAGAAAAGAGTAGTTACATATATTGATGAATTACCATAACATTATCATATGCTAAAAATAATAATGTTGATAGTATTATAATTTTAGATCTGACAGATTTTTATTTTTAAATAAATAAATAAAGAAGTATTATAAAAGAATTATAAAATAAAACGTTTATGTGATTGTTGAAAGAGATACGCCTCGTGTTTCATGTTTTTCACGATTGAGAGAAGAATCCATTTCTGCTTTTAAAGATACTGAATCATTTCTGTAAATATCGGCAGCAAATTCCGATCGCGTAATCTCTCTCTCTCTCTCTCTCTCTCTCTCTCAGTCTATGTATCTATCTATCTTTATCTATCTTCCTCTATCTTCCTATCTATCTCTATCTTTTTTTTTTTTTTTTTTTTTTTTTACTTCGCGATCTCCTGACGCACGTTGCTGTACGAGAAGCACTTGTTTTTGCTTTTACAAGCAGATTAGCAAAGGCACGCTACGAGTACGTGAACTAATAAATTCAAACGCTCTATGAACTCTCGATGAAGTAAAGTTTCAATCCGCGATATTAAATTCCGTCTTTTTTCTTTTTATATATATATTTTTTTTCTTTTTTATATTTATTATCTTTTTCTTTTTTTTTTCTTTCTTTTTTTTTTGTTATATAATATTATTATTTTTCTCTTTTATGAATGTATAATATGCATGCGTGAGTGCGCGCGCGTGTGTGTGTAATGTATAAAATCGCTAAATGATCAATATCCAAATTAGCTTATAAATATTATATATATATATATATATATTTTTGTGTACATTAAAAAAAAAAATCATATTAAAAAATACATATACATATTAATTTGTTTATAATATTCGTATGTTTCATTAACGTAAAATTATTATTAAAATTGAATGAAAGTTAAAATACTATATCATGTCAATACTTTCTTTTACAACTTGTTAACATGACTTTTCTGTATTAATATAATATTCTTTTTAACAACTCTGGAAATACATGAGAGATAAGTGAATTTAGAAAATCGAGTTAATTAGCATTGGCCGAAACGAACGAATTCATTCGTGAAAAATCTTTCTTTTATGCATAAGATCTAATCAGCCAAATAATAGGAGTATTAATGCGTTTTTATTGGAACTCGTCTCAAGAGTAGTAAATCGTCGTCGTCGTCGTTGGACAAACTTCTCGTTTGCCAATTTTCTACAAGCGTTCATTCGTTAGACCGTGAAAATTGTTTGGCGAATGCGTCGTTAGGCCGAATAAATGAAAGGGACGAGTTATTTACTGTCTGTTGAACTTTCGATGATCTCAATGATAATTTTTTATTATCGAAGAAAAAAGGGGGAAAGAAAAAGAAACGCTTGCACGCGAAGTTGTATTACATAAAATGATTTTTTTTTTCTTTTTTTTTTTTATCTCATTTATTTATTTGGCAAAAAATTATCCAACGTTTATTACGATTTTAATCATTCAAAAATATTCATTTTATATTGGCCAACGTGTTTTATTAATTTTCATATTTAATAACAATATAATAATAATAATAATAATAATAATAATAATAATAATTTTTATTATTATTATTATTATTTGGTCGAATGAATTACTGAAATCAAATTTTACCGTGTAAAAAATACCGCGGCCATGACGGGGGATGAGATCTCTCTGTGTTTATGATTATGTACATTCCGAAATATTTTGTAGATATCATTTTTATTATTAAAACATTTTTATAATTACGTTTAGTTAGTTTCGTTTTATGTAAATAATCTTAATGATAATCGTTAGAATCAAAATTCTATCGCGAAAGAAAAATTTTCGCAGCCAATGAGCGAAACGGTATTTATGACGGGCGTCGCTTTCATAGTGGGATATAATGAAAGTCATTTGTATATTATTTATGTCAAGTTAGAAGATACGGCAAACATGGAACATGGAACATGGGAAGGTCGTTTAGAGATTCTAAGCCTCTGATGACTATCTATGACGCGATCTGACAATAAATCCAGTCTGTTCGTCGAAGCGCGACTTCCGCGAATTCCTTACCGTCACGTTTACTTAATTTATCATTCTCATGCATTATACATACATACACATGCATATATATATATGATATGTATATATATAATATATATATATATATTATATATATACATATATATATATATATATATATATATATATATATATATATATTCATAGTATTAAGAATCCAAAATAGCAGTAATTACAACGGTACATACAAAGCAAAAATATTCTAGTCAACATATTTTCATTATATGTAAACGCATATTACATGCATTATGAATTGTTCATAACCTATAAATGACGATTCAAACAAATTTCAAGATGGCCTACAGTTCGATTATAAGAATATGATTTTTCTAAATACGTTTTTTTTTGTTTTTCTTTTTCAATAATAAATCAAATTGATTAATATGATTAATAAAATAAAAGTTAATGATAAATAAAAGTTAATTAGAAGTTAATAAAGAATTAATTAAAAATGAAGGTAAATCAAAGTAATTAACAATAAATAAAAGTGAAAAAAAAAAGAAAATTCAAAATGGCCAGCCAATAATTATGAAATGAAACGAATAGAAACGTGTATCTCAATCAAGGTAATTTTAATTACCAGTGGCAAAAATTTAAGATGGTTACGTAATGATTATAAGAAACTATTATTTCTTTAATAAGCATTATATAAAAAAAAAAAAAAAAGAAAAAAAAGAAAGAAAGAAAATACATAATTAATATGTTGTTTTTTTGCTTTTTCTTTTTTCAATAATAATATACTTAATGATTTTTTTTCTACCTCTCCTGAAGCAATAATCAACAGCAGTTATGATATTCCAATCAAATATTTTCTTATTTTCTTAATGTAGAGACGTATTCTTAATATCGAATCGTACTAACCTAAAAATTACAAGTATACAAAAAAAGATTCAAGATGGCTGCGAGCCATTGTACGATTTAAATTTAATGCCTTAATTAAATACATTATTTCAAAAAAAAAAAAAAAAAAAAAAAAAAAAAAAAAAAAAAAAAAAAAAGTAACCGATTACAATTTTTTCTTTGTTTCTTAATGATCTTTTCCTTTTGTTAATTTTTTTTTTATATTTTTTATTTTTTTTTTGTTGTTACTCGGAGATCATGATAAATAATAATTATTATTTTTATACAAAGAGGAGCAATTAATGAAAGTAGTAGGAGTCACTTTAGCTTCAAACAACAGAGTACGATATTCTCGCCCACGTTTTTCTCTCTCTTTTTTTTCTCTCTCTCTCTCTCTCTTTCTCTCTCTCACCCTCTCTTTTCTCATCTATCGTTTAACCTGTCGAACTCAACGGAATGGATAATCATTCGGCCTGTGAACTTTGACCGTCGCTCGGTACGCATGTACACCGATCATGTTATCGTCGCGCTTCTTATACTGAACGCGAATAAGCGTCGTTCTTCGTTTGCATTGCATTAGCTTCGTTAAAGAGTTAACTTTGTTAACCAATACGCTAACTACGACGATATTAAATTCAGTCTCACGAGAACTTTGAACTTTATACTCTTTAAATGATTAATAAACATTTCGTTTCCACTCTATATGTATGTATAATGTTTAAAGCAAATGAGGTTAGGTTAATTAAAAGGTTTATTAAAAGGAAATCCTACAGAATTTTTTTTCTTTCTTTTTTTTATTTTCTTTTTTTTTCCTTCGATAAATTTTACAATTTTCACCTTATTATTACTTTTAATTACTATTACACGTGTTACTAATACGTCCAGTTTCTTCATTCGATTTGTATTAAATCTTTTTTAATAATTAAATAAAAAGAGAGAGAGTGAGAAAATTATTTTTGTACTGATTAATTAATTTATTGTCAACATTTTTATTTGTATTTATTAACAATATTATCTAATTTCATAGTCATGATATTTACTATTCATAGTATTATATAATCATACTAATATTACATAAATTAATTATATTACATCATTATATTATATTTTTTCTCTTTTTTTTAAATTTTCTTCTTCGTATCTACGGGGAAAAAAAGAAAAGAATAAAAAGAAAACGAAGAACAAATAAAAACAAAAGTAGGAATGTAAATAGTGTGTAGTAATTCCAAGCTATAATTTTCTTTTTTTTTCCGTCCCCCCTCCTCCTTCTTTCTCTCTCTCCCCTCACATAAACATAACATACACGTACACGTATGCCCGCGCGTGCTTACACACAGGTGAGAAAATTACGAGACAAGAAACGCAAGGCACCTATGTGTTCACGTATTCGAATTCGTTTACAGTGCAATAAGGGGGGGGGTAGCAGGCTTGTGAGCTTCCTACACACGCAACACACACACATACACATACATACATTGGCTAAAATCTAGATAAAGCGTGTGGTCCGTGACCGAAAGTAAAAAAGAAAGAAAGGAGGTGAAGAGAGAAAGAGAGAGAGAGAGAAAGAGAAAGAGAGAGAATGAATTCTTTCCGGTCTCTTTTCTCCTCTTCGCCACGAAACGACCTTGAGAGGTCACTTTACCCGCAACCGTTCGTTCTTCGTTGAATACCATGCTAAAGAAGAAACTGGAACATCGTACGAAAGACTTTCTTTCTCTCTCTCTTTTACTCTCTCTCTCTCTCTCTCTCTCTCTCTCTCTCTCTCTCTCTCTCTTTCTCTCTCTCTCTCTCTCTCTCTCTCTCTCTCTCTCTCTCTCTCTCTCTCTCTCTCTCTCTCTCTCTCTCTCTCTCTCTCTCCCTCTCTCTTTTTTTTCTCTTTCGTCATATATTTACCTGGAGCTTCCCAAGGCACCACCATCATTACCACTACCACTACTACTAAACATCACCAACCATAATTTCCATAATGACCCAACCGGATCAGAGGCAGAAAGACGACGTTGGTATATGCCAAAGAGATGAGACTTTTTTCATTTTCTCCTTTGTCTTCTCAACTTTTCTTTGTTTTCGTTTTTTTTTTTTTTTTTTTTTTTGTTACTTTTCTCTTTCTTTTCACTTTTTATTCTTCTTTTCTTTCTTTTTTTCTCTTTTTTTTTTCTCTCTCTAGCGATGATAGGTGGAACAATGAAGAAAATAATGGGGTGATTTGTGAAGATTGTTTTTTTTCTTTTTATGCATTGTACATATCCATATGTGGTGCATATATATGTATATATGTAATATCATGTGTAATACATATCACGTGCGAGTTAAGACTTCGTTGTTTTATATTATTTTTTCTTTCTTTCCCTCTTTTTCTATTTTTATTTTTATTTTCTTGCGTTTTATTTTTCATCGCACTCTCTCTTTCTCTCCTCTCTCGTTCTCCCTTTATTTTTATATATACTTACTATAGTATATTATTACTATTAATTTGTATATGTACAATAATATTCGTATGTTGCTGACGATCACATATATAATATAATATACTTTAATAATATATTAATATACTACTATATATATATACATACAAATAGTATATATAAAAATTAACAGCTACGTTAAATTAAAGGTTGTTTAATATTAAAATAATTTAATATTAAATAATTAATAGATAGTACATATAAAAAAAAAAAACCCATAAAAGAAGAAGAGAAAAAAAAAAGGAAAGAAAAGGAACGTATTTATAAGAGAAATTATATTCTCTTGTCTATCTTTTATCTTAAAATAATCTCTTTCGTTCTGAATACGAAAAGATGTCGTCGTCGGATAAGCTGCGACGACATGGTTTCCTTCGAAATTATCGAAGCGGTGGCCATATTTAACGATCTTCTTCTCTCTCTTGAAGAACCTTGAAAAAGTGGCTTTCGGTAAATTTCAAAATTATACCGACTCCATATACATACATATATATAGTAATCGCGCACGCATTTATAAAAAAAAGGGGAAGTGAAATTGGAAGAGAAATATAAAAAGAGAGAAAGAGGAAGAGAGAAATGAAAAAAAAAAGAAAAAAAATGGAAAATAAAGGGGTAGGAGGGCCGTAACATGACAATTTCTCCCCTGCCTCTTATTTCTAATTTTTTTTTCCTCTCTTTTTCCCTTCCCCTTTTCTTTCAACACGGAAAACGACCTTGCGTCTCTGGGAAATGGAAAATCTCATGCATAAACGGGAATAGTTCTCTGCGGCTACGAGGAAGAAACAGAGAGTTGGTTGTGCGGTTTATGCAATCTATACGTGTGTGTGTGTGTACGTGTGTATACACACGAAGAAACCAGAAGCCACAAGAAGTATATACTGACTTTCTGATCCTCGTCTATTCTATTTATTTTTTTTTCTTTCTTTCTTTCTTTTTTTATTTAGTTTTCTTTTTTTTCATGTTTTGTTTTCTTTTTTTTTTTTTTTTTTTTTTTTTTTCTATGTCATCATATTCGACCACAGACATTTTTTCAATTTTGTGTTATCGGAGATTTTTTTTCTCCATATATTTTTATCGTTTTATTTTGTTTCTTTCTTTTTTTTTTTTTTTTTTTTTTTTTTTTTTATTTTCATTTATTTTTTTCTTTGTTGTATTGTCGTTGTTAATCTCTCTCTCTCTCTCTCTCTCTTATGCGTTTATTTTCACTTACTTTCCATGTTTCTTTTTTTTTTTTCTTTTTTATTTTTCTGTCACATTTTTATTGGGAAAATATTTTTATTTTTTATTTATTTAATTTTTCTTTTTTCATTTATTCATTTCGTCGTCGTCGTCGTCACTGTTGTTGTTGTTAATCTTTTTATCCTATGTATTTTTTCTCTCTCTCTCTCTCTCGTTTATTTTCCTCGTCTCATTTATATCTCTTTGAGCCGACGATTACGAGAAAAAAAAAAAAAGAAAAAAAAAAGTTAAATATTATTTGACATTTGAATTTTTCCGCGTTCGGTGTCAACGGGTTCTCTCGACGGGACAGACGCAATTCAAACGATTTTTACATCATCCGCGCGTCCTTTCTTCTCGACCTTTTCCTATGACCTTTCGTGAATGAAAATTAACGCGTAATTATCATTGAGAAATATTAAGATTTGTTGGAATGTTTCTTTTAAAAGTATAAAACAGTATCTTTCATTTTGCTTCTTTTTCTTTTGCTTCTTCTTTTTTTCTTTTTTTTTTCTTTTTTTTTTTTTTTCCTTTTTTTCCTCCCTTTTTTCCTTCGTCATCATCCATTGAAAGTCGAGAACCCCGAGTCAGGTCAAATCGGTAGCTTAAAATAGTTTTGTAGGCGGATAGAAAGAAACATATATATACACACCCACACACATACACACACACACACACTACACACATTTTCATGTATCTATGAGTAAGTATGTGTATATATATATACACACATATATATACACACATATATACACGTGTGTACGAGGAAGAAAGAAAAAGAGAGTGAGAGAGAGAGAGAGAGAGAGAGAGAGAGAGAGAGAGAGAGAGAGAAAGCGAATGTATGCTTTGAAGAGAATAATTAGTTCGAGGACGATACACGTTCGCGCATTAAATCTGTGTCGAGACGCATAACTGTTGCAGCCATGATGTCTCTCGCGTTTCTCTTTTCTTCGACTCATAGTATTCGATTTTTTCATTTTATTCATCATTAAGCGTTCTTGTTGTATACGTGTACATGTGCGCTTGCATTTGTGTGTATGTGTGTATGTCCATGTGTAGAGAGATCGCGAATGAATTGACGACAGAACGACGACGGAGGTGATCATCATACGTCTTTTTTTTATTTTTTTTTATTATGTTTTTTTTTTTATTTTTTTTTTATTTTTTTTTTTTATTTTTATTTTTTTTTTTATGAATTGACTGGATCCAGTGCAACTCTTCTCGTATGTCATTTGTCCGTTCTTGTTCATTTTTTCTTTTTTTCTTTTTCTTTTTTTCTTTTTTTTTTTTTGTTTTTTCTTTTTTTATTTATTTCTTACTTTTCATTTTTTCTTTTCTTCTTTTTCGTATTCTTCGTCCGTATATATTGTTTCTATTTTTTATCTTCCTTGTTAAATTTTCTTATATCATAATTATGTTAAAGAACAGAGAGAGGGGGGAGGTAGGGGCAGAGGGATAGGGAGGGACTCGAGATTATTGAAAGCCAATAACGAAAAATTGTGAACTCATCATATTCATGGAAGATTATGCGCGCAAATATATGTACATACATTTGCATATATATATATATACATATATATATATATAGAAAGAGAGATGTATTTGTCTTTGTTTATCTTTATTGACTGATAATTAATGACGGTTATATTTATTGAAGATGATTAGAAATTCTGTGAAAATGACGTGAACTTGCACCATTATTCTTTTTATTTTGAAACAAAGAAGAATAAGAGAGATAGATAGAAGGAAAAAGAGAGAAAGAGAAACAGACAGATAGACATACAGATTAAGAAAGAGAGAGAGAGAGAGAGAAAAAATTGAGCTCCTTTTCTTGTTAAGCTAAACAAACATAACCTAAACTTTGAAATTTGATATGATAAGTAAAAAATAATTTCATGAATCATTTATTGAAATTTGATGAGTTAGAGAGAGATAAAAATTAATCCTTTTCTTTTGTTTTTTTTAAGTTATTAATTAAATTATTTTGCCATACAATTATGTTTATTATCTATTTCTTCGTGATTATAAAGAGAAAGTAAATAACTATATATATATATGGTAGCGCCTAAAGGACGATACGAAGTACTTCAAAGAGGATTACGAAAAGTGCCCTTTTACCTACTTCCTGGAGGCTTTCCACTTCTTCATCGTCCTCCACAGTTTGTTCTCTTTCCATCTATTTTCTCTCTCTCTCTCTCTCTCTCTCTCTCTCTTTCTCTCTCTTTCTCTCTCATTCTCTCTCTCATGCATACTTATACCTAAACTCGTTTCGTTAAAAGTTCATATACTCGAGGATTTCCATCAGACCACTTCTCTCTGTCTTTTTCTTTACTATATCTTTCTTACTATATCTGTTTCGATCTCTTGAAAGTTTGAAACGCACACGAAATGTGCATTCTAATCTCTACGTAAAAATAAAACGTAAGACACGAGTAATATATATATATACATTTAGATTATAGTTTTATAAAACGTACGTTCTAACCTCAAAATATAAAAGGATTACTACATCTACACAAAAACATACACACATACATACACACACAAAATTAATAATTTATAACATATTTTTTTTAATATCTATATAAAATGAACGTATATATGTATATATATATATGCATGGTTCTGTATGTGTAGATATATATACAAAAAGTTTGTATATAAAATTGAAATAATAATATAATAAATTTTATCAGTAAGTAGTATTCAAGGTTAAAGAAAGGGTATATCAAAAAAAAAAAAACGGATTCAACATTTTAAATTCTCTTTTTACTTTCCTCCTTCATTGAAATTTTTTCATCCTTCTTGGATGCCTTCTCGAAGATTTGCGCTCTCTCTCTCTCTCTCTCTCTCTCTCTATATATATATATATATATATATCTATCTATCTATCTATCTATCTCTATCTCTGTCTCCATCGTACTCAAGCGTGAGCTGAATATTCACGTCGTTGAATGGCAGACGACGCGAGTCTATAGAAACGTTCCTCGTTCGCGGATTACAGTACAACGCCAAGTAGGATATATATCGTCTATATATATACATACCGACATACACATATGCATACATATATATATATATACATACATATATACCTATCCATCCATCCATCTCTTTCTTTCTTTCTGTTACCCACTGGGTCGTGTTCAAATACGCATTTTCACGTTCCTCGATGTGACCAAAAGAATCATTATGCATGCATGTATGCATGCACATATTCGTACGTGTCATGTGGCTTTGTGTGTGTGTATGCGTGTGTATGTTTGTATGTGTAAAAATGAGTATATATATATATATTTGAACACGTAAATGTATATGAGTATGTTTCATCGCAGCCAAGCGCAGAAATGTCGAAGCGCCACATTCCAAGGCTTTTTAACGACTGCAACCCTCTTTTCTCGATACTCTCCCATTAATAGTCCCTCACCTTTCTCTCTCTCTCTCTCTCTATATATATATATATATCTTTCTCTCTCTCTATATATATATATATATCTTTTTCTCTCTCTCTTTCTCTCTCTCTCTATTTCTCTCTTTCTCTTTCGATAACGATGCTCTAAACAGTGACTTCGAAACAAGCACAAGTTTCGGACTCTCATTCGTTTCAATTCGTTTCTTTTCGTTTCGTTTCGTTTCGTCTCCTTTCGTTTCGTTTCATTTCATTTCGTTTCGTTTCGTTTGTTCGCGCATTGGTTGCTAACGGGCGGCACGGGATATCCCGAGTGTCCTTCTATGAATGGGAATATCAATGTGTTGTTTTTGGGTGTGTGGTTGGTATGTGGTGTGTGTATATATATGTTTGTGTGTGTGTTGTGTATGTCACAAGAAATCTGAATGATAATTGAATTTTTCATATCTTTCGTCGTTTTTTGTTCTTGTTTGTTTGTTTGTTTTTTTTTTCTTTCTTTCAACGGTTTTTTATTCTTTTTTTTTTTTTTTTTCATTTTTTATTTATTTATTTATTCATTTTTTTTTTATGATATGAATACTACATACGTGAATGCGTGCCTGTGTGTTTGTTTGTGCCTGTGCGTCGTGTGTGCGTTAAAAAATCAAAACGAATTTGTCGTATCGCCGTTTCATTTTGTTTCGTTCTCATTTATTTTTCACTTTTTTTTTTTTCGTTCATTTTTTTTACCTCTAATCTTCATTGTTATTATTAATTTATTCTAATAAACTGAAACAAAAGATTACTAATTTTGACTATATATATATATATTATTTATTATCAGATAATAAATGAGAAATATAATAATAATAATAATCGGAGGGGGATATCTCTCTCTCTCTCTTTCTTTCTCTCTCTCTCTTTCCTTCATTGACATTACGAACGACGAACAAAAATGACGAACAAACAAAAGAAAGAAAGAGACAAAGAGAGGAAAGAAAAACAAGATGACGTATATATAATGTAAGTACAAGAGTACATACATGAGTATATATATATATATTTATAGAGAGAGAGAGAGAGAGAGAGAGAAAAGATATCTAAAGCATTGATGATGTCGTTGGGTGGGGGGTAGAGAGTGAGGGAAGAGAGAGAGAGAGAGAGAGGGAGAAAGAGAGAGAGAGAGAGAGATCGAATCGAGTAGCAGCATCTCGGCGGCATTCGTGCCAATTCTAGAGATATTCTAGTAGAATGTCACGAGGTCGTCTATGTTGTGTGTGTATACGTGTATTTATGTATATGTATATATGGATGTACGTATGTATGTATGTATGTACGAACTTCACACGTCGCATGAAAATGGCACGCAAAAGCATTTTTCAATGCAACGCGGCGCGTCGCGTTGTATGCGTTTGAAATCTTCCTTCGAGAAAGCGGAATAATTGGAGTGAGTGAGTGAATGAATAAGAGAGAGAGAGAGAGCGAGAGAGAGAGAAAATATTTATATCATATTCAAAAACTATGACGATTTTTCATTAAACTAGATTAATTCGCTGCTCTCTCAATTATATGTATTAAAATCCTTTTGTCCTCGAGACACGATTTTTCTTGGAATTAATATAAAATGCAAAAGGAAAAAGGTAGGAAGAGCATTGAAAGAAGAGAGTATAATAAAAAGTGGGTCGGGGCGGAGGAAAGAAAAAGAAAAGGAAAACGTAAAGAAAATAAAAAAATGAAAGTTAAAAATCATATTAAATTTCAATTGGATTATTGTGCGATGATGGAGGGTAGTGGGATGGGAGCGGGTGGGTACGTTAACATCAGAAGACCCAAGGCTCACGACAATCGTTTCGAAAGAAAAGCTTTGGCCGCCATATTGGCACTAGAATTCTTGGCCATTGTCTCTGACTCATGTAGTCAAAGTGAAGAAACGATAGAAGTCTAGTCAGAAAGAGATAGAAAGATAGTGATAGAGTTAGGAAAGAGTGAGAGGGAAGGAAAGAGGAAAACGTGGTTGGTCGGTAGAGAAAGAGAGATAGATAGAAAGATAAAGAGAGAGAGAGTGAGAGAATGACTGGGATTCTTGGCCCCTAAGGGTACTTTTCGGAACAATTGTTCCTCCTATTGTTTCCTGGTAGTCGTACTATCGAGAAAATCGTAAAAAAAAAAAAAAAAAAAAGGAAAAAGAGAAAGAGAAGAAAAAAAAAAGAGTAGAGAATAGAAGAAAGAAAGAGAAAGAATGAATGAAAGAAAGAAAGGAGGAGGAAGAAGAAGAATAAAAGGACAGAGACGACACATAAACACAAAGCATATATACACACACACCTTATGAAAGAGAGAGAGAGAGAGAAAGACAGAGAGAGAGAGAGAGACAGACAGTAAGAAGCAAGACACTCCGTATAGCGTTTAACTTACCTATGTACATGTTTTTCTCATCTCTTTATATTCCAATGCTGGCGCCACCTACTTCGAAGGAATCTAAAAAGCCTTAAGTCCCATCTTGTCGACAGAAATTTTTTTCCTTCTTCTTTTTCTTCTTTTTCTTCTTCTTGTTCTTCTTCTTCCTTTTCTGAACGACGACGACGACAAGAAGAAGGATGATGACGTCGAAACGAAACAGGTCGTCCGTGGCTTATCATCGGAGAAGTAGCTATAAAACTCCTTCAACGCTCGTTATCATAGCCCTCGCAATTTTTCTTCTGTGACTTTCGCGATGTTAAGAATCGAAACAGTGTCTACGAAAGGAAAGTATGTATATATATACATATATATACACCACCTGTATCTCTGCTTTTTACATTAGAGAAAAACCATCGTCTATATGTATGTATCTTTATATATATATACATATATATATATATATATATGTATATATGTATAGTATGTATATATATGTATATCCTTTGGTTAGCTCCACTATTATCGTTCTTGGTTATCTAGAAAGCCTTTTCTATTTTTTTCATCTTTTCTTTATAATCTATCAGGCTTTTAACGAGTATTGCCATCGATGCAACAGCTAATTCCGCTCGTTCTATATCTATCTATTTATCTAAAAGGAGAAGAAGAAGAAGAAGAAGAAGAAGAAGAAGAAGAAGAAGAAGAAGAAGAAGAAGAAGAAGAAGAAGAAGAAGAAGAAGAAGAAGAAGACAAGCTTGTCTCGAGGAACTTCTTCAATCTTTTTGCTTAGTAATAATATTCCATGTTCGGAATACAGAAGAGAAGAAGGAAGCCATGTTTTAATAAAACTTGTAATAACCTTGAAGTCTTCGTTCAATCTATATCGACCTGGCCAATAAGTCTATTATCGATATTTGCAATAGTTCATGTCGAAATAAATAGCACTATGTTTAAATATATATATATATATTTTTTTTTTTTTTTGGAAATTCCAACCTTAAGGATCAAATCAGTATTATATTATTGGTGTGCGTATGTGTGTGTGTGTGTGTGTGTATGTATGTATATATAACATTGGAATGTACTATTGGAATTTTCAATTAATAACTTTTATTATTCTTTACTTAAATATGTAAAGTATTATATCAAAAATGTTTTATTGAAAATTCCGACATTATGTAAGGGACAATATAATATATATATATATATATATATATATATATATATATATATATACATGATATAAAAAATTAATTTTTTTATTTTATTTTAATCATTGCTCAAAAAACTTATTCAGATAAATTATAACATTGGTATTTTATATGGACAAAAAATATTAGCTATACTTTATTTAGATATAAAATACATACTGTAAATTGTTTTTTTTTTATTGAAAATTTTAATATTATTTAAGAGTCTACTCAATACTATACCATTCGTATTTATGATATTGGATTTTTTTTTTTGTTTTTATATAATAAAAAATATTAATATTATTAATTTACATATAAAATACTATATAAAAATTTTTTTTTTTTTTTTATTGAAAATAGCAACATCATTTAAGATTCGACATAATAAATTTTCTTTATATTACTTCGAGCCATCATTACTCGATACTATTATGTACTATTGATATATACAATATTAGAGTATTTAATAAAAAAAATTATTACATTTATTTATTTCGAAAATAAAATATTGCAGTTTCCGACATTACGTATTATAACGATCGTAATGCATATATGTAGATATAATACATATGTACGTCATATTTTTAATATAACAGATAAACGCAAAATTTTATCAGACGTGATAAAATTATCGATCGTGAATTTTATGCGAGAAAACCTTTCCTTTTTCTTTCTTTCTTTTTTTTTTTTTTTTTTTTTTTTTTTTTTTTTTTTTTTTTTTTTTCGCTCTTTGCCAGATATTTGTACCTTGTCACGCCACGGCTTATATTCGATACATTAAATTGTCGCGATGAGTCGATATTTCTCTAAAGAAAGAGTTAAAAAAAAAAGTAAATAAATAAATAAATAAAGTAAATAAAAGATAAAACCAAAGATAAAATCAAATGAACGAACGAACGAATAAATAAATTGAAACGAACGATAAAAATCGAAGCATGAAAAAAAAAAAAAAAAAGAAAAAAGAGAAATAAAAAGAAAAAGTGATACGCCTAGCAATGATCATATTCTTGAATATATTTTAATCAATAATATTCATTTATATTTATGATAATTACGTATGTATGATTATACAGTGTGATTAGTATATCGAGATGTTACGTAAGTTTATCGCAGACAAATCCAATGACGCGGATAAAGAATCTTGAAACCTCTCTCTCTCTCTATCTCTTTCTTTTCACATAATTCACGTTTGCTCTTGCAGTACACATATCATGTATTGAAATTATTATTTTAATACAGGTTAGATCGAAAATTTTTTAAATGATTTTATTGATCAATCAGTTATATATGTTTTAGACTTTTTTTTCTTTTATCGGATTTGCGGTTTTACAATTCTCAATGAAAAAAAAAAAAAAAAAAAAAAAAAAAAAAAAAAAAAAAAAAAAATAAATAAATAAATAAAAAGAAAAAAAAAGAAAAACACTAGAATTAATATAATATACCTAATACTAAAAATGAGTAATTGATTTTTAATAAAATCACTTTATTAACTGACCACATTGACCCTGTTCCGTTGTATTTTATTTTATTTATTCTTTTTTTTTTTTTCTTTTTTCTCCCGTTATCTCTTTCGCCTTCTGTTTTTTTCTTTTTCTTTCTCTCACATGGTCGACTATTATCATCATTTTATATAACAACACATTTATTATCTTGCCTTGTTTAAACGAACATTATGCATAGTTAATGCAATTCTCTCGTTTGCACACTTTTCATTACCCTTTGCTTGCTTCTGCTGGTTCTACTGTTGTTAACTGCACTGCCGTTGCTACTTATCTATTTAACATAAGTTTACACAGCATTTGTTATTAGATCAAAGCTTCTTCCGGGTTATGTTCATGTTTTTTACCTTTTTTTTTTTCTTTTTATTTTTTTTCCCCCTATGTAAACATTTTAACGACTGGATCGAAGATGGGTGGAGGGTAGAGGGTAGAGGGTGGATATATATAAGAAGAAGGTACGTTTGATGGAGCCATGAGAAAAGATGCATTTGAAATCACAAATATGTATGTGTGTCTGTATCATCTACGTCTGTATAATATATGTGTTCTCCGTATCGGTGTATCAGCGTATGACTTATACGTACCGCTAACTAATAATGCGTATATATATATATATATATATATATATATTAGTCACTCTACCGACATCGAGAAGTATCGTTATCATTATTCGTGGCTCGCGGCACGACGATGACAAATATTTGAATTATACTTGCAAAAAGCAACGCCTTGAATTGCTCTCTGCCATGACTCGTTGGAGCTTCTCATTCTCACATGCCGTCGTCATATTCAAAGTATATCTCGACAGGAACCAATTGAGAATTCGAACGATAGATATGATGACGATAGATAGATAGCATTTATTTACGTTCGTACGTATGTATGTAATATATGTATGTATGTATGTATGTTTGTTTGTTGAAATTTATTCTACAATATCTCACCTTTAAAATTCGCTGATGAAACTGAATTCTACGAATTGGATATAATATTTCTACTTTAGTTTCTTTATTTGGTACATCAAAGACATTATATTAATTTGCCATTTTGCCATGGTTATCGTTTCGTACAATCGATTTTTTTTTTTTTTTTTTTTTTTTTTTTTTTTTTTTTTTTTTTTTTTTTGTTACGAGATACCTATAGCTAATTAATAAAAAGTATTGATCAAATAAATGGAAGCGCATACAATTATTTGTAGATGAAATTTTAT
This sequence comes from Vespa mandarinia, assembly GCF_050613455.1. Classification (NCBI taxonomy): domain Eukaryota; kingdom Metazoa; phylum Arthropoda; class Insecta; order Hymenoptera; family Vespidae; genus Vespa; species Vespa mandarinia. The sequence continues at coordinate 8,485,703 of NC_140812.1, read as the reverse complement.
ATATCTTTTGTTTACTTTTTAATTTTTTTTTTTTTATTTTACTTTTATTTTTTCTCATTCGTGTATTTACTTATTCTTCTTCTTTTTATTTTTTCTTAATGAATTATTTTCAAGTAATGTAAAAAAAAAAAAAAAAAAAAAAAAGAAAAGAAATTCCTTTTCAGAAAAAAAATTGTTCTACGGAGAGACGCTACGACAATATTTTATCTCTCTTTCGTAGTATTTAAATTTGCTCAATACGTTACATACATTTACTTATATATATATATATATATATATATATATGATAACATTTATATAGCGCGACATCTTGTATGATTCGTACCTTATCTCGTCGTCATTTTCTATTATTTGCGTCCATCAAACTTTTCCTAGAACTTTATATTCCTCCCGTATTTTTCCCTCCCCCTCTCTCCTCTCTCTCTCTCTCTCTCTCTCTGTCTATGTCAAGCACACATCTATTTGAATTTTCGTTTGCATTCGATCGTTGCGGGAGGGAGACGGGAGGGTAAGGGGAGAGAGTGTTTACTCGTTCCACCATTTGCATTATATTTTTTTCGTTCCTTACATAGAAACACTATGTATGACAAAAAAAAAAATAGTGTAGAATGTTTGCTCTTAAAGCGAGAGAAAAGAGACAAACGAATTACATACATACATACATACATACATACATACATACATACATACATATACATACATACATACATCTATCTTTTTTTCTCACGCATCGGCGGGTCGAACGCAACTTTCCGTTTGCGGGACCGGATGCGGATCTTGCAATACAAAAGCAACTCGATTGAAGAGAGAGAGAAAGTGGTAGAGAGAGAGAGAGAGAGGTAGAGAGGTAGAGAGTAAAAGGAGATAGTGTGGGGGGCGTTGGGGGCAGGGAGGGGTACATTTACGTGTGCAAACGTACAGGTATATATACATATATATATATATGTCCACCAAAACACGTATATACGTAATATACAAATACATGCACCAATCGCACGCGCATACAAATACTCATATCCATATCCCATGTTCCATGCCCATGTCCCATGCCCATGTCCTATGCCCATGTCCCATGTACACGTTCATGCTCCCGTGCCTTTATGAACATATATATACACTTAACACATACATACAAACAGGAAACACATACATCGTTATCTTCCAAATATACGCGCCGATGACGAAGACGCGAGAACATGCTTTTATTGTTCTCCTTGTCGTGTATCCTGTGTCCGGCTTGGTGCTGCTGTCCGGTTAACGAGCTCCACATCGTGGACGAAAAGAAAGAGGAGGAGGAGGAGAAGAGGAGACAAGGAGGAGAGGTCGGTCTGTCTGTCTGTCTCTTCCGGTCTAACTAATCTTTTTCTGGCTGTCTTACTCTCCTCTCTCTCTTCTTAACCCACTATCACCCTTAACTTCACTCTTTCTCTTTCTCTCTTTCTCTCTCTCTATATATATATATCTTTTTTTCTCTTTCTGTCTGTATGTCTCTGTCCGTCCATTTGCTTGTCGTTGTCTCTCTCTTTCTCTCTCTCTCTTCCTCTCTTTCTTTCTCTCTTTCAATTCTCATTGTTGACAAGAAATTCAGAGGCAAAAATGCAAATTACCGTAGACTAAGAATAAAGAATGGGAGTCCGCCTGTGAATATCGAGAATACGTAGAGAAGGAAGAAGTAGAAAAACTTGAGAGAACGGGGCTGATGATGGTATAGTGTATGATTGTAATAGTAATGGAACTGGAGGAGAGAGGAGGGGGAGAGATGCATTTAAAAAGTTGCGTCGAAATAGACTGCGGAAACGACAACCATGTGCGCGCGCGCGCGCGCTACATCATAACCTCTCGGTAGTATCGATGAATCGTCTAGATTGCAATTTAATTTTTCTCGTACGTCGTCGTCTTTCTTTTTTTTTTCTTTTTTTCTGTACGTCGGCGATATTTTTCTGTTTTCTTTCTTTCTTTTTTTTCGTATGTCGTCGCCATTTTTTATTCGTACCTCGTCGCCATTTTTTTCTCGTACGTCGTCGCCATTTTTTTTCTCGTACGTCGTCGCCATTTCTTTTACGTATATTTTTTTGTTTTTCGTATATCCTCAACATCTTGCTTTTTTTCTTTGTACATCGTCGACTTCTTTCTTTCTCTTTTATTTTATTCTAGGTTATTAGTATCTTCTTTCTTTTTCTCTTTTTTTTTTTTTCCTTTTTATGAAATTTTCCTCTTCCGATTTCTCTCTTTCTATCTCTCTATATCTCTCTCTGCGAATGCTTTTCGGAATGAATTGCGAAGGATGTTATTTAATAAAAAAGAAAAAATTTCTTCATTAACGATCGATCGAGTTTCAAATAAATAAAATATTATATAACGATCGTTCCATCGTATCTCATCGGTTACCTACCAAATAGCAATGTAGAACGAGAACCCCTTCGTATGCCTTCTCTGCTAATTAGTGTTCGGACTTAATCGGGAGTTACGCCCGTATATAAAGCGACCAAGTTTTAATACCTGCAACTAATTAAGGATAAACATACACACACACCCATACACATACACATACACATACACATACACATAAAAGGGCACGGCAATCGAGAGATTTAGCATCGTGAATATTTCGTTCCTTTTGGGTTGCGTCGCGCCAGTGGTAGTGGTGACGGTGACGGTGATGGCGACGGGATGTGGGGTGGGGCGGGAAGGGGCGACGGCAAAAGCAAGAGAGAGAGAGAGAGAGAGAGGGGAAATTGCATCGCGGAATGCAAGTCCGTGTGTTTATGGTGGCTACTACCACCACCATTCTTGTTCCTGTTGCTCCTGTTACAATTGTTATTGCAATTGCTGGCGCTGTTGCTCTTGCTGCTACACAATATTGCTCTTTGTTGCTTAAGTTGTGTTAAGATTCGTATCAAAACGATATAAAGAATCATCATAATCCAACCCTTTGCTCGTCGATCAGATACTAATACAATATCAGATATATAATATCTAGTAGTTTCTCTCTCCCACCCTCCCTTTCTCTTTCTCTCTCTTTCTCTCTCTGTATTTTTCTTTATCTCTCTTTATCCCTTTCTCTCTCTCTCTCTCTTCTTTTTCCTCTTTCTTTTTCTTTTTTTCTTACATTCACGAGTATTACGCAAACGCGAATATAGTTTTCAAGCGAAACAACCATCTTTTTTTTTCAACGAGAGAAAGTGAGAGAATGAGTGCGTGTGTGTGTGCGAGAGAGAGAGAGAGCCTACCTTCGAATCATAAGCATTATCGCCCCCTTCGATCGGTGTTATGCTCGTAGGGCCACACCTTCCGTAGACATATTCACGATTTAACGACCAAGCTCTGGCAACGGTGGCGGCAGCAGTAGCAGTACTAGGGTGGTAGTTGTAGTACTATGTATGTAGTATAAGCGACGGGCCGTGAGGGAGAGAGGGACTTATTTCACCCCTACAACAGTGACTGACTTCCGTTGTATTTTGCATTTTAGAGATATTGTCCAACGAGTACACATTTTTTTCAAAAATCTATACTATGTTTTCTATGATGCGTTTTTGTCTGAACAAGAGGAAAAAAAAAGAGGGACGGGAAGAAGTTTAGAAAATTAGGATTTGTAGTTATAGTGATGTAGATTTTTTTTTTTTTTTTATTTTTTTTTTTTTTTAATGAAATTTTAAAAATGGCTTTACAACGAACGCGATTGAATTTCTTTTTTCATTTCCCGTTCTCTTTTTCTTTCTTTGTGTACTTTGAAAAAAAAAAAAAAAGAAAATGAAAGAGAATCAAGATTCATTATATAATTGATATTGTTATATGTATATATGAACATATGTATGATGTATGTATATATATATATATAAATATAAGTATATACATGTGTTGGTGCTCTCTTCGGGGAGTTTATTTCTTTTTTCTTTTTTTCTTTTTTTTTTTTTATTTTGATAACTTTTTGCTTTCGAAACATGAGCTAAAATTGTTTCTTTATCTTTTTATCCCTTTGAAAAATATCAAAAGCTAAGTTATCCCTCCATTGTTTCCATAAGGATAAACGAAATAATAATGAAACATAGCCTCAACCGTACGTACCTAAAAGCTACATACGTAAGTACCGTGTAAGTACATACACAACGTATACACGTATGTTATAATGATAACGAAGTATTATAATAAAGAACATAATCTTATTTTTCTTACGAACGATCTAACATAATCGTTATTTGCCTATACGAAAATGTGTTTTCTTTGAAAATATTCTCCATAATCGTACATAGTGATAAAATCATGTGAAAATATTTGTCGAATTATTTATACTGTTTCAATAATATGGACCCCCCTCCTTTTTTTTTTTTTTTTTTTTTTTTTAAACCATCTGTTCGTTTTTTCGCAAAGTCATTCTCTCTCATCTTCACCCTTAATCGTTTCGAATCTATCGAGCGTGTTGTATTCTCTTTCAATGCTTGAAACGTTCATGGAAACGAACGTTAAAATACATAAGGGGAAGAAAGCGATAGAGAGAAAAAAAGAGAGAGAGAGAGAGAGAGAGAGAGAGAGAGAGAGAGTGAGAGAGTGGTTGGGAGGAAAGGAGGGATAGAACACCATGTTTTTTCATGCTCTTCATTATGATAGTCGAGGGTGTCTCTTCCATTATGAGAGTCATCCACGTGTCGCAGAATACACATAAAATGTATTTGTGTGTGTGTGTTGAATATTTACCGCACATATGCGTGTGCGTATGTATATATTTATTATACGTGTATTTCCCGTTGTAACTACTTCGTTTCAACGTTCGATTAAGCTTTCTCTCTCTCTTTCTCTCTCTCTGCTTTTCCCTCCCTTTATTCCTCTTGTCCAGCTATGATAAATATTTTATGGTCGTATGTACGTACGATTTTCCACGATATACTTCTGATCGGCGTAATATCGCAAATGGGCGCGTCGTTTATACGGGCGGACATCGATTTTTCGCGGGTCTGCCATTACGCTAGAAAACTCCGAGGTGTGTTTGTTTGTGTGTGTGTGTGTGTGTGTGTGTGTGTGTATGTGTGTGTGTATGTTTATGCGTGTGTCCAGAAAAATGTCGTTTGATCCACTTTACCCGTTTCACTTTCATTGCACAAGATATACATATGTAAATACAAATGTGTGTGTATATGTGTATGTATTTATGTATATATGTATATGTCGGATGCAACATATTTTTTTGTTCTTTTTATTTTTTATATTTTTTTTAATCAATCCCGATAAATTCTTTTTTTTTTTTTTTTTTTCTTCATATCCATCAAAATATTATATATAATTTGAAAGAATGATAGTATGTATAATACTTGTATTAATATAATTATATTGTATTAAATGTATATCGTTATAATTATTATATTAATCTAATATATATATATATATATATATATATATTAAATATATTTTCTTGCTACTATAATTTATCAATTTCTTTTTAGAGATCTAATCGATCAGATATATAATACAAGTATCATGATATGTGACGTAAGAGGATTAAATAGAATTATCTATCTATCTATCTATCGATTTCTTCTTTATCCATAGGCTTCTGGTGCTTTTAAGAGGATTTTTCTCATTGAATTTTCGAATATTATATTATATTCTGAAAGAAAAGAAAAGGGATGCTTTATTACTTAACTAATACTTTTCTTTTCTGTAAACATTTATATAAATACATATATATATATATATATATATATATAAATTATAATATTAATTTATGTTTTATATATTTTATATATTATATATATATATGTATATTATTTTAATATTTACCTAAAAAAAAATGTTAATTTATCGTTTCTCATATCGTTTCTCTTGTCTAGTTCTTTTTGTCTTTATTTCCACTATAAACTGACTTAGCGATCGGAAGTGATCGAATTATCCTTTGTATCCTCCAATTGGTAAATAAATAACCGTATTAGTAGTTTTAGTATAATAAGAGTACTCATTTGCACGTGACAGTGGCTGGACCTTTCCTAGACTGTGTTTTGCATAATACCATAAAATTTCATTGGGATATACCCTCCTCTCTCTCTCTCTCTCTTCCAATCGATGAACCCTTTTAATTCTGAGAAAATTTCGTATTCCGATATCCAATTATATATATATATATATATATATATATATATATATATGTATATATATATATGTATGAACATGGAATTAAATTATTTGTCTCTAATCGCATACATTATGTATTATATATATGTATTATCGTCGTAGGTGTTATATGTTATTCATTGTTTATATTAATGTATTACATATTATACTACAAAAATTATAATTATAATAATAATTTATATAGTGTACATAACGTGTTATGTATATATATTTATATAATGTATACTAAATATTATGGTATTATACTGTTATACTATATCAAGAGTATATCATAATCATTCTATCAAATACTACTTTAATATAGTATACAATAATACATTATATAATAATATATTACATAAATAATATAATATTAAAAATATGAAATATATATTGTGTATTATATATTATATATACATATGTACATATGTAATGTATTTTATACGCATTATATATAAATTATTTTATATTAATATATCATTGATAATACACGAACAACAAATTAATTAATAATTAATGAAAAGAAATCAAATTCCTTCGTCAATGTATTTTACACACACAATACACATACATACACACGCTTACTATACTATATGGCTTTAAGATTTCTCTCACGTTTCTATGAATTCATGTTCCGGCATGAACATTTGTCACCGTTTGTCGTACTTAATCGGTTGTGGATCACGTTTCCGACATATCCTCTGAGTAAAATAAACCTTGTGTTTCATATGTATGCGTGCATATGGCGAGCGCGGCGCCATGTGTGTGTATTATACATTAATTATATATATATATATATATATATATATATATATATGTATATATATTATATATTGTATAGTATGTATAATGTGTATTATATATGGATTATATATATACTATATTATATATGTATATATAATACTACAAACTGTATATACACACACACACACATACACATAGCAGCAGAAAAGCACGATAGCTAAGCAAATACTTTTAGGACTATACAAAGAATGAAGTTAGCTTTGTCCCATTCGCGGAAAGAAGTCTGTTCAAGGTCACCGTTGTCAAAGCAACACCACTAGTGAAACGGATCAATGGGAGACCGTAAATTGCACGCTCCTCTGATGTACTTTATCGTTTTTTCAAGGAACTGTAATTTTCCTGTTTAGTCATTCGCGTTATTTTCAAACTATCGAACAGTTATATCCGTTTTATTTTCTTTTTTCTTTGTTTCTTTTTTTGCTCCATAAAATTTTCATATTATTTCTTTATAATTTTTTTCGTCATACTGATTAAAATTATATCTTATGGTATATACGAGCTCGGCCAAAGGACTCTCCTCCTTCTAAGTGGGCTCCAAATTTTCCTAGATGAATTTTAAATATCAATTACTCTTTTTCTAAATTTTTTTTTTTTAAGTTGTTGCTATTTTCTTTTCTCCTTTCCTTTTTTTTTTTCTTTTTTTTTTTTTTTTGAGGTTATAAAGTCATAAACCAAGTTCACAAAATTGTAAGCCTAACTATGAATCTAAAAGAAAAAAAAAAAGAATCCTCGAAAAATGAAGTTAATTGAGTTTTAAAATCACCTAAAATGGTTTTTGACCACGCCTAGGGACATTTGATCTAGGAATTATCCGATCTAATCCAGTCCCAAGGACTTTTTTTGCCTATAGGGATTTTCTACGGATCTGAAGACTTCGATGTAAAAACATAGGACGAAAAAGTGAAGAGAGAGAGGAGGGTGAGAGGGATGGGGAAGGGTACTTTAAAGAGAAATGTTTTTTGCTACTAGCAACTTTCCAAGGTAATTCTTTTTTTGTGAATTTAACCAATTTCGTGGATTTAGGGACTTTTAATAGTGGAGGCACTATTATCGTATCTAGGGATTTTTTGTACACTATGGGATTATTTTTTAATCTATAATATTATTATTACGTTATGTATATAATTTTTTTGAGTTTTTTTTTTTTCCCCCTGAAATAAACAATTCTTGATTTATATTATAGCAGTGATATATTATTAACAATTATATTCAATTTTTTTTTTTTTTTTTTTTTGTAATATATTCCTTAAATGAGAAAAAGAAGGTTGGAATCAACGATATATCGTGTGAATCGGTAAATTTTTTCTACATGTAAGCATAGAGTTGGCCGTAAAGAATTTCCGCCGTTCACCGAGTCAAGTGGGGTGGGAAAGAAAGTCTCCAGTGGTAACGTTAATTATACCGGATATCCTTTGTTTAAAGATTAATTAGGAATTTTCTCTCTTTTTTCTCTTTCTCTTTCTCTCTTTCTCTCTCTCTCTTTTTCTTTCTCATATGCATTTTTTTCTCGTACATAGTCATTTTTCGAGGAACTAAAAGAAAATCTGATTAAATTAAATTTTCTAATACAGAAAACACACACACACACCCACACACACATATACACACATGCACGCACGCACGCGTGCATGCATGCGCGAGAACATGTTTCTTGGAAATAATAAATAAAACATTATCTGAATCAGAATCATAAAAAGAAGATAATCAAATGTGATAAGGTATGATTACCTGTCGGTATGTAAGGTCTTTCTTCTTATCGACTGAATTCTTTTTTATGCATTCTTTTTCTTTTTTTTTTTCCTTTTTCCTTTTTTCTTTTTTTTTTTTTTTAACCCTCTATAAAACGACTTTTTTCGGAATCGACGAAGAAATATTTCAGACAAAGTTATATTATACAATACAATACACTTGAGTACAATATATATTTATATATATATTAAATACATAATAAATATATTTTTATTACGTATATAATATATTTATATATATATATATATATATATATATATATATATATATATATGTAAGTAAGTAATTAAACTATGTTATAGAGAATTAATTCTGAATATAACGACGAACGTTAAATTAAATTGGCCAGGGTGGAGGGGCTAAAAGGAGAAGAAAATGAATCTTCGTAGAAATTCAACTGTTTTATCGTAACGATAAAAGGACACGCATCGGTCCAATGTTATTTCGAAATCCTCGTAGAAATGAGAGAAAGAGAGAGAGAGAGAGAGAGAGAGAGAGAGAAAGACATACAAACACACACACACGCGCGCGCTCACACACACACACACACACACATATACGCATAAACAGAGATACACAGAGAACGATTGTGATATAGAATTCATGGTATTTCCGTTCGCGTCAGCCTTACTCGATGCGAGAAATATTATTATTGTTTGAGAAAATTGTGAGAATCATGTTGGCGTTACGGATGAGAGCAATAGTAATGTAATGTAACGTAATATAATGTAAATGTAATCGTTGTGAAAGATTGCAATATAGTTAAAAAGGAATTTTATTTTATCTCTATATAGGCTAACGCGTTTGTCTTTTACTTATATATGTATATATGTGTATATGTGTGTGCGCGTATATATGTATATATATATATATATATATATATATATATATATATATATATATATATCATCGTCCTTGTCAGCAATGCATTGTGATGCTAAGAAAGGAAGGACGATTGTGTGGGCTGGGAATGATGGTGGTGTAATAATGATGATGGTTATATTCTAACTCGGACCTAGGTTATATTCGAATAGTTATTTAACTCGTTTATTGAAAGAGAGAGAGAGAGAGAGAGAGAAAGAGAGAGGGAAATGAACTGACGGACAGGAGGAACAATATTATCTTTCGTTTTTATTTCCGACAAAACCAGAAATCTAGTTTTGGGTAATTTCCAAGATTCGAACGGTATTTCGCCATATCTATTAATTAATCTACACAAATTAAATAGCCTATCATATCGCTAAATACATATGAACAACGTACTACGGTAATAGATAATAATTTTCGAGACGTATTCCTATTTCTAAATGAATTGTCTCTCTCTCTCTCTCTCTCTCTCTCTCTCTCTCTCTCTCTCTCTCTCTCTCTCTCTCTCTCCCTCTATTTACACTTCTATTCGTGATTAAAAGGAATAATTACACGTTAATAAATTGCATTTCAAAACGTATTACATTTCTAATGAATTTTCGTAATAATATTTGAAAATTCTTTTTATTTATTTATTCTTTTTGTTTTTTTTTTTTTGTATTTTTTTAATTATATATTTATATAAAAAAAATAAGGTATATATGATGCATTTATTTTTATTAATACTGAATATAAAATTAATCTCGAAGGAAAGTATAATTGAGATACTTTAATCGTTCGACGCTTTCGCGATAATGTTTTTCTTTCTTTTTTTTCTTTTTTATTTTTTTTCTTTTCTTTTTTCTTTTCTCTCATTCTTAAATTCACGCGAGAGAAGCGACATGCACGTGTGATTACTTAAAACATTTCGATAATTATAAATTAAACGTATTGTATCGATAATTTACATCGTTTATTACGATATATACATCGTTTTTAATGTATATAATTTACATATATATATATATATATATATATATATATATATATATGTCAATAATTATAATAAAAGAGTTTAGGCGAAACTGTAAAATTATTTTATCATTTATTTTGACCAGTAAGAAAGAATCGCATTACTTATGTGATAACACGCATACGCACAGACACACACACACACAAATTTCTTATCTCTTTTTATGGTTTTTAAATTACCAACTTAAACGAAATTAAGTTCGGGCTTCCTCCATAAAATGTCAGCCTGATAGCCGATAACCAGTTTTATATTTTTTATACTTCAAAGGAACTAATAAAATTCATAATTCAATTTATAACATTTTATAATAATAAATAATCTCATATGGCAAGAGTTGTTGAATTCGTTCGAATAAATAATGTGCTGTCGAACTATCAAAAAAAAAAAAAAAATAAAAAATAAAAAAAAAAGAAAAGAAAACATGAAAAAAAAATGAGAATGATCTTTTATTCTTGGATAATTATCATCTAATCGTACGAATTTCTATTTTCCAGCAATTGAAAGATGAACTTGGTGAGGTCGTGGCAGAGATGGAGGCGATGGAGGGCGGAGGCCTCGTCGCGAACGAGACGAAACCGACGAACAAGGCAAAGCAGACGTCGATCGGACGGAAGAAATTCAACATGGACCCGAAAAAGGGCATTGAGTACCTGATCGAGCACAACCTGTTGGCACCAACGCCAGAGGATGTTGCACAGTTCCTTTACAAGGGGGAGGGCCTTAACAAGACAGCGATTGGCGATTATCTTGGGGAACGTCACGATTTTAACGAGCGCGTATTACGTGCCTTCGTCGAGCTCCATGATTTTACCGATCTTATATTGGTACAGGCATTGAGACAATTCTTATGGTCCTTTCGTTTGCCCGGTGAGGCACAGAAAATAGATCGGATGATGGAGTGTTTCGCACAGAGATACTGTCAGCTAAATCCAAATATATTCACCAACACCGACACCTGTTATGTTCTCAGTTTCGCCATTATAATGCTTAACACGTCCCTACATAATCCAAGCGTCAAGGACAAGCCCAGCGTAGAACAGTTTATATCTATGAATCGTGGTATCAACAATGGCGGCGACCTTCCACGAGAATTACTCGTGGTAAGTTTTTTTTTCTTTTTCTTTCTTTCTTCCTTTCTTTCTTTCTTTCTTTCTTTCTTTCTTTCTTTCTTTCTTTCTTTCTTTCTTCCTTGTTTTTTCTTCCCTTTATTATTTACTGTTTTATTAGATCTTAGAATACAATTGCAACGCGATCGAATTCTTATTTATATCATTTTATTTTTATTTGTATATATATATATATATATATATATATATATATATATATATATATATATTCTGAACGGATATTATTTTGGATTACTTTTAAATGAAAAAGATCTTACTTTAAAGTAAAGGAGTGAGGAAAGATTTCGGAATTTTAGGATTATGGGAAAAAGAAAAATTATTCCTTAGAATTTTTCCTTTAACGAAATATATTAAATGACATATGACTTATAAAAAGTTGTATTTTTTTTCTTTCTTTTCTTTTCTGTAAGAGAGAGAGAGAGAGAGAGAGAGAGAGAAAAAAAAAATGGAAGAACGAACGTATTTTTAAATCGTACGAAATTTTGCGAAAGTGAATCTATAAAAGAAAAAAGAAAAAAATTCGAACACTTTTGACGATTGAACTTGACAAAGTTGAAAAGTTAATATCTTTTTTCTTCTTTTTATTGATTTTTGTACAATTTTATTTCCTAAAAAAAAAAAAAAAAAAAAAATTCTAGGTCGAAACTTCCTCTTTAAGCATTCTTTTCATTCAACTTTTAGAATAAATTAATAGATTTTTGTTGTTGTCGTTGTTGTTGAGATAATTCGAATAGATTTTAGCGAGTAAACACGAGATGATTTTTGCAAAAAAAAAAAAAAAAAAAAAAAAAAAGAAAAAATTAAACATCTAATTTTTTTCCGGAATATATATATCAGTCGTTCGTATAATTACTCATTTGCGTAACGAAAAGATCCATAGATCGGCAGAAGATGATAGCAGGAAGAGGAGGAAGAGAAGGAGTAACAGTGACATTTCAACGTGCTAAAGCCATTGAGATAATTTATTTACGTCGAGAGATAAGATATATATATATATATTTTTTTTTTTCTTTTTTATTTTACTTGCACATGGCAGAGAGTTTTCTCGGTACACTTGACTTCCCTCTTCTTACCCCCCCCCTATCCTATTTCATCCCACCTCACCCTACCCCATTCTACCCATCTCCTTCCTTTCAAAAGGGTAAAAAAACCCTTGGGAAAGGATCGAGCGAATTATGCAATGTGCTGTGCTTCTTTTGGTGACGGCCACTCGTCGTCATATAAGTGGATGGGTATTGGGTGGGTGGGTGTTTGGATAGTTGGTTAGAGGGTAAAGGGGACGTGGGAGATTGAAGGGGAGGGGAAGCGATCTTCCTGGAAACGGAGGCTCAATCGTATACGTGTTTATTTGTATGTGTGTGTGTGTGTGTGTGTGTGTGTATATATATCATCTATCATCTCATTAACCTGACCTCTTCTTCTCTTCTCGTCCCAATTTAAAACGTCTCACTTTTAGGACTCAGTAGTGACGTTAAAAATGATTTCTTTTTTTTCTCTTTTTTTTTTTCTTTTTTTTTTTTTTTTTTTTTTTTTTAACATTGCAAAGAAGCCCTGATTGAGCCCTATATCATCAAGCCTATAATGAAATTTGATAGATACCATAGAAAAAGTATCCCTCGTCGCACAAAGTTCTAATCTAATAATAACATTTGAAAGCTGTTTATCGTATTAAAACTTTTATTACTTATATCTAAGAGCTTCGTTAAAAAAAAAAAAAAAAAAAAAGGAAAAAAAAAAAGAGAAGAAAGAAATAATGAAAATTGTAAATTTTCATATATTATCAGAAGAGAAACATTCGCAAACAGAACTCTCTCGACCTCTTCCGGTCATAAAAAGTATGATTTTACTCAAAGTAAACAAGTAATAGTAGCAGCAGCAGTAGTAGTAGTAGTAGTAGTAGTAGTAGTAGTAGTAGTAGTAGTAGTAGTAGTAGTAGTAGCAGAGGCAGTATTGTACTGTGGTTATCTTTTATCTCAAAGCCACCGAAATTTCTGGACTCTTGAACGCGAAATATTTTTAGTATCAAAACAAAAAATGAATACTCGTTCGGTAATAAATAAATAAATAAATCTCAAAAAAAAAAAAAAAAGAGAAGAAACCCAATAATATTTTACTTACCGAATCAATCATACATTTTTTTTTATTTTTTTTTTTTTTTTTATTTTTCTATTCGTATTATTTCAATGAAACTTAAATACGATGGATTATTTTTTTCTCTCGTTATCGACGAATATGAAATAATTTCACTTTGTAAAACTTATGAAAAAACTTATGAAAAAAAGAAAAAAAAAAGAGGAAGAAAATTAAAAACAAACAAATAAAATGAAAAAAAAGTAAAAGGAAGATTGAAAAAAAAAAAAGAAAAAGAAAATTAGAAAAAAAAAAGAGAAAGAAAGAAAGAAAGAATGGATTACAAACAAACGAAAAAGATCATCAAATATATGTAATCTGCATTCTATAAAATTCGGTCAATAAAATATTAAGATATTTTTTATTCGTGAATCTCTCGCGAGACATTTCTTTTATAATATATCAAATGCACACGGTCTATTGGCTTTTGCAACGGGATATATAAAGCAATTGGCAAGCTTATGCAAGTGTCTCCTCGATAGAATGAACGAACGTCCGTCGTTCGTTCATATAATATTACTAGACTTTGATGGTGTTGGTTGGTTGATGGTGGTGGTGGTTAAACGCCATGATAGCTAAAGGGGTATAAGGGGTCAGGAGAAATCTCGCTATTCCGTTGGAATGATTCTTTAATGACAGATTTATGAGTATAGTAATAGTATACCAAGAGAGAGAGAGAGAGAGAGAGAGAGAGAGAGAGAGAGAGAGAGAGAGAGAGCCACGTTGTTATAACCCAAGAATCGTTTTGATCGCCATTTAAACGACGAAGTTATTATGATCGTTATTATACATGTAACTTTAGCGAATTCTCCAGGCGCCATTGATGAAATTGAACCTTCTATTCTATTTATTTTTATTACAATCCTTTCGTTTCTTTTCTCTTTTTTTCCTTTCCTCTTCTTTTTCTTTTTCCTTTTCTTTTCCCCTCACTTAAAACATTGTCGATCAATTTACACGAAATATTCTTTATTAAAACCAATCCTTGGGATAAGGAAGGAAGGAAGGAGGAAGGGTCAGAGGGACGGGGGAGGGGGTGAATCTCGTTGTAAAATTTACTTTTCTTAATTTTTTTTTTCTTTTCTTTTTTTTTTTTTTTATGCGTTGATTCCACATAAAGAACTCGATCGATCGATCGATTAATTAATTAATTTTTTTATTTATTTAAAATAAAAAAAATTTTGATCGCGAACGCGTGATATAAATATATATATATATATGTGTGTATGTATATGTGTGTATGTAATGAATGAATTCGTTTGCTTCTCAGAGTCTTTACGAAAGTATAAAAACGGAACCATTCAAGATCCCGGAAGACGATGGCAACGATTTGATGCACACCTTCTTTAACCCCGATAAGGAAGGCTGGCTTTGGAAGCAAGGTAATTTCCTGTCGACGTGCCTCGTCAATCCAGCAAACCTATCTCTCTCTCTCTCTCTCTCTCTTTCTCTCTCTCTCTCTCTCTCTCTCTCTCTTTCTCTCTCTCTCTCTTTCTTTCTCCTTCTAGTAGTCTGTCTATCCTGTCAACAACACTTTTTCATCCTTTTCGACTTAGCGTCACTTCTAATAATCACGTCCGATCTCTTCTTTGAAATGCATCTTTTTCTTCATCTACATAAAAGGAAAAGTTATACCGAGAAAAAAAACTATTAATCTCATGCGAAAGGGAAAAAGGAAAAATTAAAGATTTTATAACAAGTATCTGATATTTGTGAAGCAATAAAATTTTTTTTTCGTTCTTCGTTCTTCTTTTTTTTTTCTACATAACGTTTCCAACTTCAATTTTTCCTTTTTCCTTTTTTTTTTTTTTTATTTTTTTTTTTTTTTACATTATATGTATAAAAAAAGAAAAAAAAAATTCCAACGAATATTAATGATCGCGTATGAGATTTGCGGTTTTTTTTTTTTTTTTTTTTTTTTTTTTTATGGCTTTTCTGCCATTGGATATATCAAATATGATTTCTCAAGCGTTCAAATTTGTATCTTGTAAATATTTATGGTCGCGTGAATCGATGAAATTTTTTAATTTTTGAAATTCTCTAAATTACGCAAAATTTTTGTTTTTCTTTTTCTTTTTTTTTTTTTTTCCCCGAGAATAAATATACTTTCCTTTTTGTTTCTAATTATGAAAAGGGGGGAAGAAAAAAATACACAATTCAAAATCAAATTTCAAAATATCTCCGAATAAAAAATATATTACTTTAGATCAAACTTTTATAATCATCGGTTCCAATTATATGTGTGTGTGTGTGTGTGTGTGCCGCTTGTTGAGTTAATATAAGAGTCATATGATTTTTTTTTTTGTTGATAAATTTTTTCTATTTTTTTTTTTTTTTTTTACCGTGATAATTGTATGACAAAGAAAAGAAGAGAAAAGACGTGTGAATAAGGAATGTTACGTGTATATAGTGGTTTAAGTTGATCACATCACCCTACCCCAATTGAAGCGCTTTTTAATGCTTGAAAAAAGAGGCCTGTTCTTATATTATTATCGCTTTGTCCCTCTGCTGCCCTGACGGAGACAGCAGGTAAATAATGCATTCGATTGATATCATTGATTCTTATAACTTTAAATGTATCCAATGATTGTTTCAGGTGGACGTTACAAAAGCTGGAAAAGACGGTGGTTCATTCTAAACGACAATTGCCTATATTATTTTGAATATACGACGGACAAGGAACCGCGTGGTATCATTCCGTTAGAAAACATACAAGTTAGAGAAGTACAAGATCGACACAAGCCGCATTGCTTTGAACTTTATGCAGCTGGATCAGAATTTATCAAAGCATGTAAAACTGATAGCGAAGGAAAGGTCGTTGAAGGTACACAGATAATAAATATTTGAAATAGTTTTTATTTAATTAGATAACATTCCTATATCAAAACTTTTGCAATTTGTTTTGATCTGAAATTGAGGTATTTTTTCTTTCTCTTTTTCTTTTTTTTTTCTTTTTTTTTTTTTATGATGAATTTATGATATTCGACGAGGCAAACATAAATTAGATGGAAAATATCTTTAAGCTCCCATGAAGCAAGTATTTAAAAATTATTTTATTATAAATGGCATCATTTTATATATTCTAAGGATATTTATTATTCAATTCTATGTAACAAAGGTACAATTATCTAAATTAATCTCTATATATTCAATTTGTACAATTTGTTATTGTTGTTGTTTGTTAACAGGAAAGCATACAGTGTACAGAATGTCTGCGGCAACAGACGAGGAGAAAGATGAATGGATCAAATGCGTTCGGTTAGTAGAATATATACACGAGTATATTGATCTTTTATTTTTGATATTCTATTAAAAAGAAGAAAAAAGAAAAAAGGGTAAACAACATTATCTTAATAATACATTTGTTTTTTTATTTTAGGCAAAGTATATCACATAATCCATTTTATGATATGCTAGCAGCAAGAAAGAAAAAAGCACAAAAGACAAATGTCTATTCGAAGAGTTAAATAATAACTAAAGAGTAGAGTTTCGAAAGTAACTCAATTGACATGAAAGACTGTATTTAGATCTCAAAGTTTACTTTGAAGATCTTAGAACACGATCAGAATAAGATCTGATCATTTTAGAAGCATCAAAAGGGATGCATCATTATTGATAAAAGATAAAGAGACAAGATACCGATACATACATATATAAATATATTATATGTATATATATGTATATATATGTGTGTGTAAAGGCACTGATCAAAATAATAATAATTCGACATAGTTTTGAAAATGAAAAGATAGTGTGTCTATCAAGAAGGAAGAAAATAATAATAATAATAATAATAATAATAATAATAATAATAATAATAATAATAATAATAATAGTAATAATAATAATAATCGTTTGTCTCTGAAGATCGATCAATGAATGATTGATGATTTATAAAAGAAGAGTTTTTAATATTCCTAAAGAGATAGCCTAAAATATGCTGCTAACAAACAACAATAACAATAACAGCAACAAAAACAAATAAGATGGTTGCAGGTAATAAAATAGAAAAATAAAGAAGGAACTATGAATAACTTTATTGTATTCGTGAATTGGATTTTTCAATTATTTAATAATGGGATGGGGAAGAAGAGGATGAGAGAGAGAGAAGAGGGACAAGGAGAGGGAGAAGAAAAACTCCCATAGAAATTTTCCCTGTAAATTTCTTATAGAATTTGGTCGAATACAAAAGTATATAAAAAGTTATTAATAATAAAACTTTCCTTTACTATTATTTTACAAATCAAAAGTGGATAAAGAGTGAAATCTTGTCTACTTTTTTGGCAGTTTTAAATGGATTATCTAATCGAGACTCTAAACGAAACGATCGTTCGAGAAGAGAGGGAGAAAAAGATAGAGAGACGAAAAGAGAGAGGGAGAGAGAGAGAGAGAGAGAGAGAGAGAGAGAGAGAGAGAGAGAGAGAGAGAGAGAGAGAGAGAGAGAGAGAGAGAGAGAGAGAAAGAGGGAGTGGAAGGGAGAGAAAGTAAAAAAGAGAGAAAGAGAGATAAAGAGACTATGTGAATGATGTAAAATTATTTATCTTGTAAATGTCCTTCTTGTAAAATGTATCACATGTGTCACAAATGAGGAAGACCTCCAAATGATTTTTCATTAGAAAATTGTCTATATCAATGAAGATATATACGTATATATATGCATACATATATGTATATACATAATACGTACGTACGTATAACATAACAATAACAACAACAACAAGAACAAGAACAACAAGAACAACAAAAGCAACGTCTTTGTCGAATTTGAAGAGAGACAAGAAGAAAATATATAGAATTTTAAGGAGCGTGTATCAATGTGATAGCTGTGTATTTATTTGAACAAATGTGAATAGATAAAACTCTAGTGGTAGATTTATGCGTGTTTCGAAATGATGAACGTCATGAAACTTTCCTAGAAAAAAGAAAAACATTGTACATTATCGTACAGTTAATAAGTATGGCGTAATTGGCCAATTATGTCTTTAGATTAGGATGTTCTTCGTTGGAATATAAAAACACAAAAAATTATATATATATATATATATACATACATACACACACACACACACACATCTATATACATAATATTGAATATGGAAATTACATATATATATATATATATATATATATATATACACACACATATAATATGTACATATATATGTATAGCATGTGAAATTATATTCTCCATATTCGATAAACACGATATATAATAACGATAATATATTGCTATGAATAGTAGTTATATATCATTGTTATTATATATATATAATTGCAATATAGTAGTTATATATATATATATGATATATATATATATATATATGATATATATATATATATATGTATTATCGTTAAGTAGTAAATTCGATAAAAATCCAAAACGTCTGCATACCCCGTTTTTACAACACGAACAAAGAAATAATAATAATAATAATAAGAAAAAAAAAAGATGAGGAAGAAGGTAAAAGGAAATGGAGATATAACCTTTCTTGGAGATTATCATCATCATTATCATTATTATAATTATTGTTATTCATTATTCATTATTATTACCATTATTAATATTATTATTATTATTATTATTATATTATTATATTATTATTATTATATTATTATTATTATTATTATATTATTATTATTATTATTATTATTATTATTATTATTATTATTATTACTATTATTATTATTATTATTACTATTACTATTATTATTATTATTACTATTATTATTATTATTATTATTATTATTATTATTATTATTATTATTATTATTATTATTATTATTATTATTATTATTATTATTATTATTATTATTATTATTATTATTATTATTATTATTATTATTATTATTATTATTATTATTATTATAATGCATAATGTGCGTGTAATTTGAATCTTCTATCGAATCATCATTCGAAAATAGTTTTTTAAATCGGAGTCGCATATAATTGAAAATTCCTCGTTTAAAACAAAAAAAAAAAGGATATATATATATATATATACATATATATATATATCGTTTAAATCTGAGGAATGTGTATATTATAATCTGAAAATTGCAGTCTTGTTGGTATTACTTAAAATTTATTATCGATTGGAGAATGCAGGTGCCTTTAAGATCTTCCCCTCAAAGCTAGTCATATATAATTACAGCGATCCCGCCATATATAGAGAAACGACGGATATCATCACACACAACAATATAAACAATATAACAAAGAAAGGAAAAGAAAAAAAATTAGTGAGAGAGAGAGAAAGAGAAATAGATGGAGAGAGAGAGAGAGAGAGAGAGAGAGAGAGAGAGAGAGAGAGAGAGAGAGAAAGAGAGAGAGAATGAAAAGAGAGAGATACCTTTTTTTGCTCTATACAAGGAAATATTGGACATCGAAGACGCCTTATTACAATACATTTAATTAATAAACGAAGAAATATAAGCGAGCGCATAAAAAGTAGTTGAAGAAGATGTAGAAGAAGTAGAAGAAGAAGAAATGAACAAACAAAAAAAAATAAAATAAAAAGAAAAAATATAACAATAAGAATAAAATAGCCAATAAGTTTTTTAAAACGATACGACACCACACGTGATTTATTATCACACAAATCAAACGTCCGTGCGT
This sequence comes from Vespa mandarinia, assembly GCF_050613455.1. Taxonomy (NCBI): domain Eukaryota; kingdom Metazoa; phylum Arthropoda; class Insecta; order Hymenoptera; family Vespidae; genus Vespa; species Vespa mandarinia. The sequence continues at coordinate 8,465,302 of NC_140812.1, read as the reverse complement.
TCGTTATTATATTGTCTAGTAGTCAAATCTTAAGACAGAGAGAGAGAGAGAAAGAGAGAGAGAGAAAGAGAGAGAAAAGAGAAAGAGAGAAACCGGTAAAAGAGAGAGGGTCTCTCAGCCATGTCGTTTAATATAGTTTCTCGATTAGCAAAAAAAAAGAAAAGAAAAAAAGAAAAAAAGAATAAAAGAAAAATGAAAAAAAGAAAAGAAACAAAAGTGAAGAAGAAAAAGAAAAAAAAATAAAAATAACAGAAATGAAAAAAGAAATGATAAAGACAAAAATGCAAAAAATAGAGGACATTTTTTAAAGCTTAAAATAGAAAAGAAAAATTGAACATTAACGATAACGTCACAAATTAATTAATAAATAATATCGATGTGTGCGTGCGTGCGTGTCGTATGTATGCATGCGTAATAAATTTACCCGTCCGAAAAGAGAAAAAAAGAAAAACAATGTCGGAAATATTATTAGAAATATTAGAAATATTATTAGATGTATTTCTCGATAACTTTTTCAACTTTTTTTTTTTTATTATTTTTACTTTCTTTTGTTTTTTTTCTTTTCTACATACTATTTTATTTTCTTTTTTCTTTTTTATTATTTTCTTCCTTTTTTTTTTCCATATCGTCGCTGCCATCATCTCATTCTGTCTTTTCGCCTATTTACTATTTTACTGCATACATTATACAGAACAAACAAACAAACAAATAAACAAAATAACGATGACGATTATTAAGATTAAGGAACAAAATAAAACAAAACAAAAAAAAAAGGGATAACACGCGAGAACAAAGGAAACAAAAGTAAAAGATTATGATCGATATACTCGCGCGCATACGTGAAGAAAGAGAAAAAAAGAAGAAAAAAAAAAGAAAAGAAAAGAAAAGAAGAAAAAAAAGAGAAAAAAAATTGCAATCGAGAGAATTTGACGCTTTAATCGCTTTATCGTTAAGATGGAAGAGTATCGTTATGAGCAATTTGTCACGTTTACGTCGATTTCATCCCACATCCATCCCCCTACTCTCCTCCTAACAACCCTTAATCTCTCCTCTATTTCTTAAACTTTTCCCCCTCCACCTTCCTCTCTCTCATTGTACAGTGTACATGCACAATCGATCAAAAGCATAAACTCCTCTTAGTTTTACTTTTTCAATTCAATTGTTAAATATCCTTTCGTGTATTTTCCTTGAAAATTATTTATATATATATATACATATATACATATATATATATATATATATATATATATATATATATATATAAAATCTGTTGTAAATATATTTTTTGATTAATTTCGATTCGACGAGACTATAAAAAATATGTATGTATGTATGTATGTATGTATGATGTATGTATGTATGTATGTATGTTGTGTGTATGTATGTATGTATGTATGTATGAATGTATGAATGTATGTATGACTGTATGACTGTATGTATGTATATCGATCGGATATATTTGTTATTACATTCGTATCTTTTTCTTTATATTCTCGTACTATACTGTTCTTTTGTTTTTGTTCGTTTCTTTCTTTTTTCTTTTCTTTTTTTAATGTTCTTTTTTTATTTTTTTTTTTTTTATTTTCTTGCCTTCTTTCTTTGTTTAAGCGAAATTAGAACTTATACGTAGTTAAAATTAGTTTATCTAAGATCTCTTGCAGTTCCTCTTCTTTTCCGATAGATATGATGAGATTAAGAATTAAGAATAAGATGTGTATATGTAATAGCAAGATGATCGATCGACTTTTTAGAAATATTGTATAAAATATGCCTGTAAAACGCATCATTACAGAGAATTTGTACATTTCCTTGTATAATATTATTTCTTTCTCCATTGTTATGTATGCAAAACGAAAAAAAAAAAAAAACAATATGAAGTACGTGCTGTATTTACATCAATCTTGTATGTATTAATTTAAACATAATTAATAAACATTCTCATTTCTTATTGCATGGGTAAGAATGCATACACGACAAAAATTGTTGTTTTGGGAATTGAGAGTTTTTTCTTCTATTTTTTATTTTTTTTTTCTATACGTCTCATTTTTTTAAATGTATATATATATATACGTGTATGTGTGTGTATATATATATATATATATATAAAGAAGCAGGATAACCAACTTGAACTATGGCTTAAAAAAAATATGATAACATGATCATACTGAAGAATATTATGTAAATTATTAGAGTATATTTCTATAATCTTTGATTGGTTATATAAATAAAGTTGTTATATTTCATCTTTTTTTGTATGTATATATTTTTTTGTTGTATATTTATATTTGTCCAATTTATAGTATTATATATTAAATATGTATTACATAATTTTATCTAGGGATTAATTTATCTGGAAATATTTTATGTTGGTAACATTGCTATTAAATGTTACTAACCTCCATTTAACGAGACTGTACAATTATTGTAAGGATCCTTTAAACGAAGATAAAGAATATCATTAATATTAAAAATGATATTCACTTTGCGTGTAGTAGGTAGAAAAAGTATTCATCAATTTCGTCAATTTCACAAATGGTAAGAATATTTTATTTGATTATTTTCCTTAAATTTTCATCTGTTACAGAAACTAACCTCACCGTAACCTTTCCTTTTTGTAAAATGTATTAATATATTATATATCGTTTTTACAGTATCGTCGTTTGTCAAACCGATACAGCTCCAGCTGCAACGTCAAGACCAACAGAACCTTTAACTATTCCAATTCCAGAAGGTTTAGACAAACCGGTTAATCCAAAGTTAGACAAAATAGCTAACGATATAACTAGCCTCAATCTTATTGAGGTAATGGAGCTAAGCAATTTATTAAAGAAACGATTAAATTTGCCCGATGCTCCGATCATGCCTGTAGGAGGCTTCATGGCTGCACCAAAATCAGTACGCAAGTTTTTTTTTTTTTTTTTTTTCTTTTTAAGTATTATTAGATGGACCGGAAAGTAATGTCGCTTTCTTAAATTAAATTCAAGCGAATAAATTTTTAACAAGTTTTTATTTTTAATCACAATCAAATATCTACATGCGCAGAAACGACATTACTTTCTGGTCCACCTAATATTAATATAAAGACAAGATTCCATCCTTATTATATTAATAATAAATGTTTTTATTTATAGGATGAAGTAGAGGAGGAACCGAAACAAGTAAAATCTTCATTTACCGTGAAGTTAATTAAATTCGATGATAAACAGAAGGTATCTCTAATCAAGGAGATAAAGAATTTGTTACCAAATACAAATCTTGTACAGGTATTGTATATCATTATTAAGACGTTTAGCTTTCTTTTTCTTTTTAAAATATTTTTTGTTTTAATTTTTTTTTTTTTTTTTTATTTCAGGCTAAGAAGTTTATCGAAAGCGTACCGGTTGTTGTGATGAAAGATATTTCACAAGATGAGGCAACTAAACTTAAGGAATCTATTGAAAAAGTTGGTGGAGAAATAGAAATTACGTAATGTGTTACTCTACGTTATAATCAAACTGTATGTATTTTTTACAAATAAATTGTACAAATCATTTATTTAAATCGTTAATTAACTCATGAAATAATTACATTCTTAATCTCTGTATATTTTATAATTTATTTAGGATATTTTTACGATTGTATGATGATTTGAAAATTAAATCTTGATTCTGTATAAACTATATAATTATCTTTGATATTGATAGCTTTACGATCCTGTTGATTATTTTCTTTTATAATTAAAAGGATTCACATTAGAAGTACATCAATAGAGGCGCTGTTAACGATTAACGAATTAGAGAAATTAACAACAGCGCCGTTCTGGTGTAAATACGTAATATTACTTCTAAAATCGAATAAGAGATCGCAGTTTATCGTAATTCGTTGTAACGTTTATATTACATTATCCGTTTTGTTTGCATAGAAGGTAGAAACTCAAAATGCCGAAGAAGCAAAAAAGTCACAACGCATTTTATTATTTTATGTTAGAGTGGAGAAAACGTAAAGAGAGAGAGGGTCATATTTATGCAAATTTTCTGGAAGTTCGAAATGATCCCGCATGTAGTGAGGCATGGAAGGTAAAATTATAAAATATTTGAAAAGTACATGTTTGTCCTTTGTGTAATTTTTTTTTCTTTTTCTTTCTTTCTTTTTTTTTTTTTTTTGACATTCATTGTTATGCCTTATTCGATGCGGTGAAGGTTAAATTTCAATTAAATACAATAAAATCACTCGTTGAATAATTTTTTGGAATTATTTCTTTATTACAGGAATTATCACCTTATGAGAAACAAGTTTATATAGATTTAGCAAATGAAAAGAAACTTAAACTAACTTGCAAGGGTAAAAGAACTAATATCGGGGAGTCTGTAATTCTTGTTAAAGAACAAGAACGTGAGTTAACAGAGTTTAAGTTAAAAATGCGGAAATATATAATAGATCATATTAATGAAGGTCTAACGAGTAATAGTATGTATATTATTTAATAACGTGCATACATATTCTAGTTTTAAATATCATAGAAAAATATGAAATTCTATATATATATATATATACATACATATATATTTTTACAGAATTGAGTGAATATAAATTTTATTTTTTACACTTTAATTGGCTTTATATTACCCAAGATAAGAAAATATACGCACCTGTTGAATATGCCGTTGGAGTATTTTCATTAAAATATGGTATTGAAAAATATCATCATAAGCTTATCTATATAAAACCTGATTTGGGATATACTTGGGAATCCTTAGAAACTAGCCGATGTAGTCATAAAATTCCTCCTGAATTTTCTGAGGGTGAAAAAGATTTTCACAATTTGTATGTGGATTTAATAGAATTCTTAAAACCAGATATGATTGATAATCAATATCCACCATTTTTTGTGATAAATAATATTAATAAAGGTGTACAATCACTTCTCAATCAATTAACAGAAGCTGCAGGTAAATTAATATTTAATAGTTTTAAATTATAAACAATATTGTTTTTAATAAATTATTTATTATTGTAGGTTCTGATAATACATTTATGGTATATTCAATTGAATTTTTATATACCACATTGCGTAATGCTACGCTTAGTAAAAAATGTAATCCGGAAGATTTCATTCCCATTCCAGAAATTATTGGGGAACAAGAATTTATGACTGACAAATATTCATTCGAGAGAAATATTGAATGTGACGTAAGTATTTGAAATATCTAACGAAGAATCATACTTGTATAGGAATATTTTGATAATGTAATAAATCAAAGTGTTATGTGAATTTTTAATTTTATATCATTTATCTGTTGTTATTATTATTTACATTTTTTTAGTATCATAAGAATATAGATGGAGGAAGTCAATTTTGCAGTTTGGCAATAATAAAACGATGGGCATATACTATTTGTGATTACTGTTGTCATGAATTAGGAATTGAATTAATTCCTGGAATTCATTGTTCTTTTAGTCGAATGAAAAATATTTTATGCGATAAATTACAGAATATTTCATTGAATACTAAACGATACAATGATACAAAATTATGTTCATCTGAAGTAAGAGTGTATATTAAATAATTAATTTCTTAAAGATATAAATAATATATTATATATATATTTTTTTTTTTTAATCGTTAAAAATTGTTCGAATAATTTAGGTAAATCGGGACTATAAATGCAAAGTTTCTAAAAGCACTATAGAAGAAGAATCAAAGCTTAAAAAAAATAAGAACGAAAAACCGTTAACAATAATTGACTATGCTAAAATTAACGAATCACCATCATCATCTTCGGTTTCTCATTCTGTTGTAAATATTTACTTAATTTCTCATGTTGTTTATATTTCTTTTATTATATGTGATATTATTTGCCTTTACAGAAATTTGAAAGACCACTTAGACCTCCAAATACAAAAAGTAAGTTTTGTTTTTTCTTCCTTTCTTTTTCTTTCTTTCTTTCTTTCTTTCTTTTTCTTTCTTTCTTTCTTTCTTTCTTTTTTTTTTTCCCTACCATGTTAACATCTTTACAAATGTTTTTGCTATTTACGACAATAATCTTTTCTATATATGAAATTGACCTAACAACGCGCGTTCAAGTTATATCTTTCTATTTACATCTTACTTTGTTTATTTTATAGGCTTTGCTGCTGTTGTTGCTGGCTCTAGTAAAAATATTGAAAATCAAGATTTTTCTGATGTGAACACTCTATTAGCTAGTAAGTCATATATGATATTTGTGATTAATTTTTATTCAAGGATTATGATAAAAACTTTGAAAAAATCCTTTATGATATCGGAATATTAATTTCGATTTATTTTATAATTCGAAATTAATTATATGTAATATTTATCGTATTTTAGAAGGAAGAGGATTGAAAAGAACATCGAACATGACTAAATATGTAACTGGAAGAGGTTCGTATATATATATATATATATATATATATATATATATATATATATATATATATATATCATTTTAAATAATTTGGTATAATTTCTATACATACATACACACATATATGTATATGTATATAATTTTAATAATAATATTAATGCTATATATGTTAAAAAATATTATTTTATTTTTTTTTTTATTAACAGGACACGGAGCCATTTAATCACAAGCCAAATATATATATTTTTAATTAAGGGATATTGAAACATATTAATTTTTCTACTTACATGTGTAATATGTAATAATGTTTAACGCGTCAGTATTATTTTTCTATTAATAGGCGAAAATAATAATTTAATTAGAAACGAAAGAAATTAAAAGAAATATTTACTATATGATTTATAGACGTGGTGATAATTCATCGAAAATATTATACGATAATTATTAAGAGAGCTTTTCTTTTTTTTTTCTTTTTCTTTTTTTTTCTTTTCGTTTATTTTATTATCGATATGTATATATATATCTATCGTTGTAAAGACCTTAAATATTTTTAACTTTATTGATTATATCGAAACATTATTATTATTATTATTATTTTTTTTTTTATTATTATTAAAAAACGAAGAATATCACCCTAATATTTTGTTATACTTACTAGTTTCGATTGTTTTCATCCAACTTTCTTTTTTCTGTGATCTTTTTTCCTAAGAATGTAGATATATGTATATATATATACATATACGTATACATATATATATATTTACATACACATATATATATATTATATATATATATATATTTGGCACATATATATATACCAAAGGAATTTTGCTACCTGCAAAAATTATCATGTAATATTAAATATAATATATTTATATATATATATATATATATATATATATATATATGTATATTTTTTTATTAGGAGAAAAGAAGGAAAACGTTTATTTTTCTTTTCTTTTTTTATCGTATGTACAAAATAAATCAATATATATATATATATAAAATTGATGATTATATATTTTATAAAAAACACCACGGCGCTATATCTATATATACATAGTTATGATTAAATAAATGTTCAATGCTTTTTTTAATTTTACAATCTAATAGAAAGAATTTATAATAATATTATTTATATGATTGCCGAATGTTATTGTACATATTACCCTTTCACTTTCCCCCTTTTCTCTCCTGTCTAAAATGATGTACTTAAAAACTTTTACTGGAATAAATTTTAAAGTAAATGAATTAAATGTAGAAACAAAAAATAATAAAAGCGAAGAAAGAAAAAATTGATCAATGAGAATTCATTGATTCGTCAAATGTTTTTTTTAAGGAAAATTAATGCCATTGTTTGGGATTGTACAGTTTATTAAAAGTTCAATTTGACATAAATCGATGAAAGATCATCGATAAAAAATTAGATTCTATAGATTCTCGTTGGATTTGTATCAATATTCTCTGAAATTTTTGTACGATTGAAAATATTGATTATCAAATAAAAAGATGTTTTGTGTCTTACCTATCTCGATGATAAACTTCTCTGAGATAGCTTTAATGAAATACCTTCAAAATCCTTATCGTATTTCATTCTCAAAATCTACTTACGAATATTTGAAACGTTCGTTTATAAAACACAGCAATAAGAACGGCGATAAATCGACCGTATCACATTTAAAATGAAATATCCTGTATATAAAAGAGACTGTATTTTTAAAATACATAATTTTTATAATATATATATATATATATATATATATATATATATATATATATATATATATATTTTAAATCCGATGGTACTGTCGAGAAAAAGAAAAGCATAGTAATTATTCGTACGAAAAACAAATGGAAATATTTATTGTAGATATCAAAGAAAAAAGAAAAAAAAAAAAAGTCAAAGAAACAACAAACAAAAAACAAATATTTCAAATTTATTTTTGAATCCCCATGAAAATTTCGTCTCAATCAAAGAAAGAAGCAACAATCAAGTAAATATTCAAAACGGTATATCTTAAATAAAAGTTTTATTAATTTATAACAAAATCATGAAAGGTGATAAACGAATAAAATATTTCATATTATTTTCATCTTTCATTGACAATGTAACAATTCGTCGAGACTTTAATTATCGACTTTAATCATTATTGCGTTAATTGTATCACATAGTTTATTCTCGATAATTCAATTTTTTCAATATGTATTAAAATCAATTTTGATTTAACAAATCGATTTTCGATTTATTCAAAATCAAAATTATTTATTAATAATCGAATATATATAAAATCGATCGACTTATTATATATCAATAGAATTTTATAATAAAAAATTTCGATTCTTTAGATTCATAATATACTACACACACATATGTGTGTGTGTGTGTGTGTGTGTGTGTGTGTGTGTGTGTGTGTGTGTAGTATGTAATTAAACATATAAAGTCGTTCCTGAAATGTTTAATTTTTATTAGAGATAAAAATAAAACATTTATATCCAATCGTTTAACACACAAACAATTAATTTTTATTTCTTCTTTCTTTTTTTCTTTTCTTATTATTATTATCATCATTATCAGTATTATTATTATTATTATTATTATTATTACACTTAATTACATATTCTCACTTAATTATTTATAATGCGTGAATTTAAAAAAAAGAAAGAAAAAAAAAAGACGTATTTGCATCGAGACCAATGAAACACTCTTTTTTTTCTTTTTTCTTTTTTTTTTTTTTTATGATCATAAACACAAGAGCCGTATGAAAGATATGCGACCTTTTTTCTTCTTTTCTTTTTTCTTTTCGTGATGTGTGTTACATTTCTGAGAATGCAATTTATACATTGAAAAGAAAAAAAAGGAAAAACGTCCATCCATCCTTCCATCGTCTTCAAAAAAAGTCACGAATTTTTTATACGGTTTCAATACTTATATAAGATTGTGTTTATCGTCGTTAATCTATTATCATTCGCTGTACGATTTAATTATTATTTAGAAAAACATATACATATAATACATATCGTTTACGATATATATATATATTATGAGTATATACATATATAATTTGATAATTCTGATATGAGAAGGCCGCATTTGTACATTATAATACAATAACAATTTTGTTACCTAAAAACATTTGATTTAATTTACACAGAGAGTTACATATACGATAAATTTATATGTATGCATATGTATGTGTGTGCGTGTGTGTGTGTGTGTGCGTGTCAGCATATACTGTACATTAGAACAAATTAACTATTAAATGAGTATTATACAAGAGTATAAAAATTAATTTAATTCATTTATCGTTATCGTGATATACATTACGTGCGAGACAAAACAAATAAACAATGTGAGTAAATAATAACAATAACAATAATAATAATAATAATAATAATAATAATAATAATAATAACAATAATAATAATAATAATAATAATAATAATAATAATAATAATAATAATAATAATAATAATAATAATAATAATAATAATAATAATAATAATAATAATAATAGTAACAATAATAAGAAAAAAAATTTCAGTCATATATATATAGTAAACAATTATTGTCGTTTCTTTCGTTTTGTAAGATTTTGTAACAATATGAGCCATAATTACGATCGCATTGAGAAGTTATATTATCGCTGAAATTGTATTTCTTATTAAAACATGATAGCTGTATGTATACATATGTGTGTGTGTGTGTGTGTGTGTGTATATGTGTTTATATCTATATATTAATCAGCTGAAGCGGATTGTATTGACCTGTGTCGACAATCACCGACAAACACATTGCTATCCGTATCTCTATCTTTTTCTCGGTATATATAAATATGTATGTATATGTTTATTCGATTAAATATCTTAGAAAAAAAATATGATATACTAAATGATTGTGCATTCTCTTCTTATCGTTCGAAATTCAATCGTTTTAAATTATCATAAACGATATCATGAAAATTCTAACAAAAAAAAAAAAAGAAAAAAAAAAAGATAAAGAAAAGAAAAAAATGGTAAAAATAAAAATTATGATCTAACGTTATTCGTTCGATATTCATGGATTTTTTTACAATAAAATCTTGATATAATTTTGTAAAATCGAACGAACAGAGGGCACTGATTCGTAATCATTTCAAATAGATTTCATTCAATTTTTTTTTTATATGTCGATCAATCGTTATTTACAAACGTTCTTTCTTTTTTCTCTTTTTTTTTTTTTGTTTTTTTTTTTTCTTTCTTTTTTCTCTCTCTATTTTCGAAACAATCGAAGAGACTTAAAAAATACATACGTATATTATGATCTTATATAGAGAAAAGGCCAGCTCTGTTAAGAGCTAATCGATGTTTGGATCGATCGACTTTTCGATATGTTTTCGATATTATTATCGATCAAGTTGAACAAAAAAAAAAAAAAAAGAAAAAGAAAAGAAAAAGAAAAAATAAACGTAATATGCGCCGATAATTGTGACGACGGATTGAGTGAAAGGAAAAAAATTGTAGAAAGAAAAGAAGAAAGAAAAAACGAAGAAAAGAAGAAAGAAAAAACGAAGAAATGAAAAAGATTCGCTTTAGAATTAAATTCGTATTACAATATATTATTATTTATATTTTAAATCTGATCTAATGTTTGAACTAAGAAATATGAAAAAAAAAGAAAAAAAAAAGAAAAAAAAGAAAAATGGAGAAAAAGTTTTAAAACCGTACCGTTTAAATCATTTTTGCTAAGTTGTACGAAAAACATATAATGTAATAATAATAATAATAATAATAATAATAATAATAATAATAATAATAATAATAATAATAATAATAATAATAATAATAATAATAATAATAATAATAATAATAATTCTAATTTTATTTATTTTGATAAATGAATTAAATAAGTAGGTAAGTAAGTAAGTAAATAAGTAAGTAAGTTGCTCTACTTCTTCGATATACTTCGTGTTCTTCTGGTTGAAATTTAGAATTTTTGCTTTACCGTCAGATATCCGTCTATTTACGATGGAAAAGAGAAATAAAAGAAGGAAAAAAAAAAGAAAAGAAAAGAAAAGAAAAGGAAAGAAAAATAAGGGTGTAATGGATCTGATGGTATTTTCCATGAATATTTTCGTACTTTTAAAATATCACAAAGAAAAAATAGCTTCACTGAAGAAGAAGAAAAAGAAGAAAAAGAAGAAGAAGTGGAAGAGGAGGAAATTTCTAATATCATTTTAAATGAAAATTAACGCGATTATAAGACAAAAATGTAAATAAATATACTGTTGTTTATAAGCTTTCTTTTTTGGTAAAAAAAAAGAAAAAAAAAAAAAGAAGAAAAAATGAAAGGTTCGCCGACAAAAGTTATTACGTTTAATCGGCACTATCGTACGAAGAAAAAAGATTTCAGCATAATTACAAAAAAAAAAAAAAGAAAAAAAAAAGAAATAAAAAAAAATATATTCCAATGATTTCTTCTAAAGTGAATTTTTTTCTTTTTTTCACGTGTAAATATATTGTTTCATAGTTATTTAAAAAAATGTCATCAATTATCGGCTCATACACGGATATATATGTATGTATGAGCCGTTGATTTTGAAAGTGCGTACTAAGATCATTGGTGCGTACTAAAATTATATATTTTTGATAATTTTTTGTTAATCATTTTAATTGATTTTTTTGATAAGCATTATTGCATATTTAAATAGAAATGAAATAAGATCATAAGAAATATAAAATAAGTCTATTACTGCATACCAATATTTTCAAGGTCATTCAAATGCAAACCATTAAATATCTGGCAATGACATAAAATGTTCTTGCCCCACTTTCAAAATCAACGGCTCGTATATATATATATATTGTATTATATATTTCCTCTAGTTAGTTTTCGTGAATTTAATTCTTAGAGAAAGTCGTTGATTGGATTGAATTAGAACGGATAGCAAAATGTTTGATGGTTTCTTCTTCGTTGCTAGACCTGCGTGACCTGTGTCACAGTATGATTTGTTGCACCCGTGTTACCATTGTTATCCATTGGTTGTTGTGGTATGGGCATCCATCTACTGAGATTTCTCCACTTGCTGCAGAAAAGTTGTTTGAACGTTGTCCGAAATTGACGGCTCATCGTGCAATAAAGGATGAAATTTATCGCCGAATTTATCAGTGTTAGGATATCTATTACGTCACCTAAAGACAGATTGAGACAAATAGAGAGAGAGAGAGAGAGAGAGAAAAAGAGAGGGAGAGAGGGAGAGAGAGCGAAAGAGAGAGAGAGAGAGAGACAAAAAAGAAAGTAAAATTAAAAGTTTAGATTGATTAGAAAGAGAAAGAAAGAGAGAGAAAGAGAAAAATGTATTAATATTAACAGTAATAATAATATTATTATTAATTTGACATTAAGAAATATCAATGTTTAATCATTTATAAATTAATTTTCTTTCATGTCTCTCTGATCTTGTATTATATTATAATTATTAAAAATATATAAGAAATTATAATATATATAAAATATATAAATTTTATATATATATATATATATATATATATATGTACATGTGTGTGTATGTGTATATATATATGTATATTAAAAGTATTATATTTGTATAAATTATATAATTTTATACTAAAATATTTAATTATAATTATATTAATTGTAATTTAATAAGTATAGTATTATTACTTATAGTATAACAATAATATTATATTATTTGTAGCGTATTAATATAAAATAATGATTATATACATATATATATATATATATATATATATATATATATATATGCACACACATATAATAAGTATAATTTATAATAACAAAAATTTGCAAAAATAAGTATAACATACGATAAATTAGATAAAAGAAAAGTAAAATTAAATAAACAAAATATATAAGTATGTTTGTATATATTTTAATTAACATCACAGCTGTTATACATCATATTGGTAGCTTTTGAAGAAAATAACAAAAACAAAAAAAAAAAAAGAAGAAAAGAAAATAGGAAAGAAAAAAAAGAATTCTAAAATATTTTTTGTTCGAATTAAAAATAAATGGAAAAAAAAAAACAGAAAAAAAAACAGAAAAAAAACAAAAAAAGTCAATCAATTAATCATTCAAAAAATATAAAAAAAATTGTCACTTAACAAATGACACTAAACGATAAATAATTAAATTAAACAGTTTAATGGAGTAAACGTCTCTCGTTCATCTAATCGTTCTCTCAAATTCTATTATGGGGCAAGCAAATAACCGCAGGCATATATATATATATATATATACATATATACATATATACATATATACATATATACATATACGCCATATACATATACAGATAAATCGATCGAACTTTATGCATGAAGTTATATCCTATGTTACAACATAGAAGTTTGTCAAAGCCATAGCCATTAGGGTTGCGCGCACTTTATTTACCGCTTAATATACGACTTTATCACAGTCGTCCAGAAACTTGATCTTTCATTTTCTATATTTTTCTTTTTTTTCTTTTCTTTCTTTCTTTCTTTATCATATGTCGGATGATAAACCAACAATTAATTTGATCCGATTTATCGGTGGAAAGAGTTAGCCGGGGAAAATATAACGGGTGTCACGATCTTACAGGTTTTAGAATCGATAATTTTTGATCGGCCGTTTAGCGAATTAATCACGTAATAGTCGTTTGGTTATCGCGTAATCCCGTTGAAATTTAGTTTCTAACGTAGGCGTGGATATGTGCCTCTCTCTCTCTTTCCCTCTGTATACATATGTGTGTCTATGTGTGTGTGTGTGTATGCACTGTTCATATACAAATGAGTTGAATAGAAGCGTGGGTTGCATAGAAAACGTGGTACCAAAGTTTTCGACGTTTGAGAGAAGAATAGATCAACATTAGTTCCAACACTGACCGTCTGGATGCAGCTGCCTTCTCAAATATTTATTATTAAGCATATCTCTGTGTGTATGTAATGTATACGAATATGTGTGCACGCGCGTGCACGTATTGTTTAAAACACACAAGTATGTTCTAATTGAATATATAATACGATGATGTATCGATGATTTGATTTTTTTTTTTTTTTTGTTTTACTTAAATTTATCTATTTAGATTAGAGAAACGTTATCTTATTTAAAAAAAAGACGAGAAAAAGAAAGAAAATGGAAAAGAATTCTCCGATGGACATTTTCTTTTCTTTTTCTTTTTCTTTTCTTTTCTTTTTTGTTCGTTTATTTATTTTCTTTTTTTTTTCTTTCAATTTTTTCACACGATGTAGAAAATTTTGCGTTTCACTCTTTTCCTTTCTAATTTCTTTTTTTTTTTTTTTTTTTACTACCTTTTCAAGTTGAAACTTTCTATCGCTTTTTCTCTCTTTTGAAATCTAAACTTTTCAATACATCTTCTCTCTCTCTCTGTCTCTCTGTCTCTCTTTCTTTCTTTTTTTTGTTTCTTCTTTTTAATTTTTAATTCTCTATTATCATCATTAACTCCTTCTTCCATCTATGTCTGTCTGTCTCTAATTTTTTATTTTCTATCACTTTTTTCCCTTTCTAATTTAAAGTTTTTTTATTAATTTCTTTCTTCCTTTCTAATTTTTAACTTCTTATTCTTTCTTTCTTTCTCTTTCTTTCATATCTTTATTTCTTCATTACCTTCTCTTTCTTTTCTTCTCTCTCTCTCTCTCTCTCTCTTTCTCTTTCTCTTTCTCTCTCCCTCCCTAATTTCAAATTTTCTATCCCTTTGCTTTCTTTCTAATTAAAAATATTGTATTACTTTTCCTTTTTGTTTCTAATCTTGAATTTTTTTATTATTTTTTTTTTCCCTCTTTATCTTTCTCACTTTCTAATATTAATTTCTTCATAACTTTTTTCCTTTCTTTCTAATCTTAATTCCCTGTAATTTTCTCTCTCTCTCTCTCTCTCTTTTTTTCCTTACTCTCTTTATAATTTTAATCCTTTATCACTTTACGTCTCTTTCTCTTTTATCTTTCTAATTTGAAATTTTCCATAAATTTCCATTCAATTTTACAAATCTTAAATTCTCCAACGCTTTCTACACCTCTTTCTAATTTTAAATTATCCCTTATCTATTTTCTCTCTCTCTCTCTCTCTCTCTCTCGTTGGACACAACAAATATGCTTAATTATTTGAATCAAAACGATAATGGCGTTTTCTAATGGGATATTTATCGAAATAAAATTCTTGTCGTGTTTCACGAATCAAAAAGTCGACATAAGAGATCGAAATAGAGATCGAGCTTTAATTATTAATGAGAAGAATTAGGACAAAACAAGTACTCATGACTGGATAACGATGAGCGACTAAGAGAGGGAAGAAAATTGATTATGGAATGAGATAATGACTACTCGAATGAAATCGTTCAAACTTTCTTCTTTCATATGAGAGGAAGCAAAATAGAAGTTCACGAGATTCCACATTCCGAAAATCCGAGAATTAACGAGCAGAACAAAAGGTACCATTGGTGCTCGTACTCTCTCTTATTCAGGATTTTCCGGATCGATTAGGGGTGAAAATCGTATCAGGATTAGAAATGGATTGTGGGTTTACATACCTACGGATGACAATGCGATTTGGTGCGTATAGTTCTGTAAATTACATATCGATATACATATAGGACATTCATACGTATTTTAATGTATGAAAGAAAGGATAAGAATGAGGAAGAATGAGAGACGATAGAGATAGATAGATAGATAGAGAGAGAAAAAGAAAGAAAGAAAGAGAGATCATGATAGATGTAATAAGAGAAAAAGGGAAAGAAGAAAAAAAAAAAAAAGGAAAAAGAATTGAGAATAACAAGCACGAATCGCGTGAGAAGTCAACCTCACCCTGATTACGTCTGAGTCATGATATACTTTTCATTGTAACTTTCGTGGCACCATTTCCGTTTATCGATTTTAAAACCTGGCTTTTAAATGTATACGCATACATATAAACACACATATTTGTAAATATATATATATTTATATTGTATATATATATATATATATATATATATATATATATATATTGTATTGTATTGTATATATTTATTTTGTGTGCGTAAGTATTTATACACAATATATATTATTATTATATATATATGCTATCTGTATATATGCTATCTGTATATTTATATATATATGCGCGTGTATATATATATATATATATATATATATATATATATATTAGGTATATATGTATATATATGGATTTCATCCGATTTAAAAAAGAAGGAATATATATAGTCTTTCTTCTCGACCAATTTTCATTACTAGTTGAAAATTTTCGATAATCAGAATGAATGGAATTAATATTAATCGAGATTTCCCATTAAGTAGTTAAGTACACTTTTATTAACTTCGAGAAAAAATCGATATTTCAAAAAAAAAAAAAAAAAAAAAACCAATGGTAAAAAAGAAGAAA
This sequence comes from Vespa mandarinia, assembly GCF_050613455.1. NCBI lineage: Eukaryota > Metazoa > Arthropoda > Insecta > Hymenoptera > Vespidae > Vespa > Vespa mandarinia. The sequence goes on along the minus strand of NC_140812.1, from coordinate 8,448,538 downwards.
GAAATCTTTATTCTACGGTATTATCGTTTAAAATTATTCTTGAGAATATTTTTATCGGGTAATCTCAAAAAAAAAAAAAAAGAAAAAGAAAAAAAAAGGAAAAAAAAGAAAAAAATTAATCGATGAAATTATAGTCGTTCGAAGTCGACATTATTACCTTAAGTACCCACTTATAAACTTATAAACGTTGTTTTCTCAATGCTAATGAATTCTCTTTTAATCGTTGCTAAATCATATCTTGAAAATTATTCGACCGACTCGAATGAAATTTAATAAGAGTTGAAAAATTTTATGCAATATTTATCTCTCGTATCATTATTTGATATTTCTTATACCCTTGAATATTTTCTTTTCGTATTTTTGTTTTTTTTTTTTTTTTCTTTTTTTTCATTCGAGCCATCGGTTTATTAATTAGCCATACTTCGTTTTATTTAGTCGTCGGAAGACTATCGCAGTTTTGTTGTTGTTTCTTTTTTCTTTTTTTTTTTTTTTAATCGGAAATCGCATTGTCACGTTCGATCATTGATTTCTTTTTTTTTCTTTTTTTTTTTTTTTTTATTAAATGAAAATATTAAAAATTGGCTTGAATTGAAGGATTTTTAATGTTCTTTTTTGTTTTTTTTTCTCTCTCTCTCTTCTTTTTCTTCTTTTTTTTTTTTTTTTTTTTTTTTTCTTTTAGATAAATAAATACTTAAAACAAATTTTCACGCGAACGAGAACGATCGTAAAGAATTGTCTTTTATCCTTTCTTTTCTTTTTTTATCCTTTCTTCCTTCTCTTCTTTCGTATCCTTCAGGATTATGTAAAAAAGATCCTTCGAATAACGTTGAGAATTTTTTCTTCTTTTCGTTCGATTAAAATCTCTTCTGACAAATATTTTCGCGATGAGGGATGAGGATTTTTTTTTGTTTTTTTTTATCTCGACGGAATATCTCAAAAAGGAAATTTTCGATTCGACTTGTTCGAATGAATACGATTCAGAGATTCAGTCTTCTGACAATTATTATGTATATATGTATGTATGCGATCTATGTATATAACTAAGTAGATATATATATATATATATATATATATATACATAGGTATATATTCTACTATTAGCATACTCCCTTTGTATGTACTTTATCACTCTCAACAATGACAATATCATAGATATCAGTCTATATAATGTATCTTATGGCGTTTCGACGAAAAGCTCCAAGACGAGCTACTGAATTCTCAACTGTTCCGATGTTTTAGCATTCCATTCAAGATCTAACACTGGTTCTCTCTCTCTCTCTGACTCAATGAAATATTATTTATGTGTATGATCTAGGCCAGCGTTTCTCAACCTATAAATCCTCGGTTTATAATCACCATTGCTATAGTATATGGATTTCTTTACGATGTTATAAAAAAAAAACGCGGATCATAAAAAAGAAAAAAAAGAAAAAAAAAAAAAGAAAAACCAGAAAAGGAAAAACAAAAGGAAAGAAAAAGTCAACGAAAAAAAAAGAAAAAAAAGAAGAAGGACGAAAAATCTTGTAAATTTATTTTTAAAAAGCCAATATTGGTTTGGATATTAAAATTAAATTAAAAAAAAAAAAGAAGAAAGAAAAAAAAAAACCAAGAATTAAATGAAATTTTTCAAACGACGAAAAGACTTCATTGCTGTAATATTATCGTGGAATATCTCAGGAATATTCAACGTTAACTCTTCATTGAATATATCTTACGAATTATTCAAGAACAAACATACGTACGTATATCAGAAATTTCATTTTCTTGCTTTTGTTGTAAGATAGAAGGTATAATTTTGTGGTTAATTAAAAATTTAACGCGAATCTCTAAGAGATTGAGAAATAATGATCTAGGTTATACGCATATATATATATTATATTTATCCTTCCACACACACATACACACATATGCGTGCGCATATACACACATACACATATATACATAGAAAATCTATACGGACTATTTTTTTTCTGATATTCGTTGTTATCTCTAGTCGTGTGATAGTGTGAGATGATGTAGGACACCCTAAATCAACATTGAACTGAATTGAAACAATTTTCGCATTGTACGTTTCATTTAATGAATTTTTTTTTTTTTTTTTTTTTACAGAATTGGCAATAATAGTTTAACTATTGATTTATTATTATCCAAGGCTTCACGAAGAATATACTGTAATTTCTTTGTTTTTTTTTTTTAAAGTCCAAATTCATTCATTACGTATAAACGAGAGTTTTGTTCAAATTGTATCAAGTTTATAATTGTATACCAAGTGAATATGACTTGATATTAATTTTGGGATCTGTACAATTATGGATTATTATTATCGCTATATTATTTATAGTAAAAGACGAAAGCACGTAATATTTTTTTCATCGATAAAGTATTTCATCATAGATCTTTTTTGTTTTTGATACATCCTCCAATTGAAATTTCATATATTGTTGATAAAATCGAACGGATATCCAGATAAAGGATCGTAGCACGTACTTAAATCTGACTCAATTTTCTTTGATTTGAAACATTTGTGTCGTTTCGTTTTTGATCTCTCGATTGGATCTTTTTATTTGTGTTATTTTAAATCATATTCTCTTAGATCGTATTCTCTTAAAATGAAATTCCTTACGGATGAGTTTATTCTCTTATACTTTCAAAATCAATCTTGGAAAAGCGTGCGCGTGTATGTGCATGTTCACATGTGTCCGTGTAAATGCTCGCGCGTGGGTCGTCTACTACGTGAGCGAGTGATATATTACGTTTACGTTTTTTTGAAAGTTAAAAATCGATGATCGATGATGCAGTAATTTGTCTCTACGAAATTTGACGTCAGAAGTTTTAGTTCGTGTTCTTTTTACTTTTTTGTTTTTTTCTTTTCTTTTTTTTATTTTTTTTTTTTTTGGTTTTTTGTTTTTTCTCCTTTTTCTTCTTTTTTTTTTTTTTTTCTTATATCTTTATATAGGATTTATTTTCGTCTTTTAAATATTTTCAGTAGATATTTGAAAAAAAAAAAAAAGAAAAAGGAGAAGTGAATGAAAGTATTATTTGTTGCTCGTCGTTACTTTTTCGTTGTTAATCTTTTTTTTTTTCTTGTTTTATTTTATTTTATTTTATTTTATTTTTTTGTTTTTTCTTACATTATTGTGATTCCAGTCATCGTACTCGTACGTAGGAAGAAATTTTCGAACGTAGGATCAATGCAAAATATGAGTCGTATTAAAGAAGCGAAAAATTTTTTGGTTTTTCCTTTTTTTTTTTCACTCGCAATTTTATAAATCAAAATTCTATATAAAAAAAAAAGTTCATTGTATTAAAAACAAAACAAAAAAAAAGAAAAAAAAAATAAATAAAAAGAAAGAAAAAAAGGAAAGAAAAATCGCGATAACTATTGATAATTGAGTTAAAATTGTTAAACTATCTATCGATCTATCTATCTATCTATCGATCTACCGATCTATCGATCAATTTCAATGAGGATCACTGACATTACTGGGATTCGATTCGAAGTTTTATTTAACATTTGTTTCCATAGAGCTCGGTACAAATTAATCATGTTATAGTAGAGTTAGCTGAAGTATATCTAATAAATGGTGACACGTATATATCTACATCTGATAGTGTCTCAGTGATTCTCAATTATATCATTGATTAATTATTACATATTATAATAATTTTTCAATCAAACAAAATTCTTCATTATTTATCTTAAAAAATTGTTCGTTTGCGATTCGTCATAACAACTTTATCGAATTTTTTCGATATTATTAATAATAATTTATGTCACATAAAAGTGTAGAGAGAAAGTGAGTGAGTGAGAGAGAGAGAGAGAGAGAGAGAGAGAAAAAGAGAGAGAGAGAAAGTCAATATAAATAATAAAAAAAATCGAGATGTAAAGAATAATGTTGTTAAAATTTTGTTCGTATGAAGTTGACTGCTACGAAACAGTAATAGGTATTTCGCAATCACACTAGAGGATTTTCCTTGTTAAACAGAGAATAACGTAGTAGACACATTCGGTTGTTCGATTTGAAATTTCAATGATTTCGAATGGCAACGTCACAGAATATGCTGATACCAAACACACAAACGATTCCATTACCATTTCTGTCTTTGACTGATTAATCCAAAATTTTACAAATAAAAATTCTACAAGAATTCCCGTTGGAATGCTATTAGTAAAAGAATTGGAGAGAAAGGAATGTGTGTAAGTTTATGTGTGTGTATGCGTGTCACAAAGAAAAAAGTATGTGTATGAGAGAAGGAGAGAGAAAAAAATGTGTGTTACGCACACATGCGTAAGGAAATGTATGTGTGTGTGTGTGTGAGAGAGAGATAGAGAAAGAAGAAAGAGAGTGTGTATGTTGCGAGAAAAGTTCGTCCGTGTGTATGTGCATGCGTTTGTGTGAAAAAGAGAGATAGGGAGGGAGAGAGAAAAAGCAAAGAACTTTTATTTTCGAATTCTTCGTTTCCTTTCACGTTTGTATCGAACCAACGAATAGATTTTGTGCCTTTTTCTTCTTTTTTTTCCTCTTTTCTTTTCTTTCCACTTTTCTATTTTCCTCTTTTTTTATTTCCCTTTCCTTTCTTTTTCTCTCCTCTTTCCAATTGCACATCAGAGAGAGAGAGAGAGAGAGAGAGAGAGTTACGTTTATCATTTCATTATCGACCTCGAAAATGTGCCAAATGTATTCGATGGCATATTTTTTTCTTTTCTATTTCATTTTATTCTTTTTCTTTTTTTTCTTTTCTTTTCTTTACAGAAAGGGGACGAAATATAAATTGACACTCCGCGAATAAGTTAATGATACAAAGTAGAAACGGAAAGAGTGAAAATATAGGAAGAGTTATATGTAGAAAAAAAAAACGAAAAAAAATAAAAAAATAACAAAATAATAAAACACAATCGAATTGATTCGATTTGCTTAAAATTTCTTTGAGATCGCATAATCCCGTATATTGTTATTGTTGTAACGTAAATCAGAATAAACCATTGAATCGTATCATTCGAATCAAACCTTCTTTTGTATGCAACAATATTGGACGGAATATGAACATGCATATGTACACATATATGTGCATATATATATATATATATATATATGCATATGTATATGTATATATATATATATATATATATATATGCATATGTATATGTATATATATATATATATATATGCATATGTATATGTATATGTGTACCTACATATGTATGCATATGTATATGTATATGTGTACCTACATATGTATGCATATTTATATATATTTTAACAAAGTGTTAGAATAGTCATTCGTGCAGAAGAGAAGAAAATAGAGAGAAAGAGAGAGAGAGAGAGAGAGAGAGAGAGAGAGAGAGAGAGAGAGAGAGAGAGAGAGAGAGAGAGAGAGCATGAGATTCTCTATCCAGAATAATCTCGAGTATAGGAATATATTAGTATAGTGTGTGTGTGTGTGTGTGTGTGTGTGTGTTTGTATGTTTGATGAAAGCAGAAAATATCGAAATCGATCGATATAATGTATGTACGTTTTGAAAAGAGATATGTACATAGAAAGAAAAAAAAAAAAAAAAGGAAAAAAGAAAAGAAAGAAAGGAACAAAACAAATCTCATTCCCGATAAGTCATATCGCCATTTTCGATGTGTGTTTATTTACATTGGTTATATAGACAGATAAGTCAGATCGTTTGTTTATTGCGAATAAATTTGACTTTGAATTTTAAAGGTGATCCGGCCATTTCAAGGATTTTACATGTTATTGTATTTCGCTATCGGCTAAAGTTTCGTAGAACTGTGCCAGTAACGTTGCCGTAATCATCGAGTGAAGAAGTATTAATTATTTTAGTTCAATAAATGTTAATTATTAAAGTGTCATTTGTGAAATTTGTTTAAACGTTAGTATGTGAATTATTTGTTCCTTTTTTTTTTTCTTTTTATAATAATTATGTATAATAAAAAATATCAATATATATAGTTAAGAGATATATATAGTTAGATAATATGTTTTTTTTACTTATATATAATATATATATATATATATATATATATATA
>NC_140812.1:8432500-8437500 GCF_050613455.1 Vespa mandarinia | reverse complement strand
TTCGTCTTCGGGGAAACTTAATTAGTAGTAGAGTTGATGTATCATTAGTTCTCTTTTTCACTTTTCTTTTTTTCTCTTTTTTTTTTTCTCTATTTCCTTTTTTTCCTTCATTTTTTGTACCTCTCTCTTCTTTTTCCCCTTCCTTGACTACTTCCTTCCATTTTATCCTTTTTCTTTTTTACCTGCTACGTTTTTTCTTTTCTTTTTTTTTTTTTTTTTTTTTTCTTTCTAATCCCTTATTCTTCTAAACTGCGAAAGAGCGAGATCAATCTATCGTCTTTATGGATTTTTCCGTTCGTTACCCTTTTTTTCCTACTTCTTCTTCTTCTTCTTGTTTTTCTTTTTTTTTCTTTTTTCTTTCTTTTTTCTTTTTTTTTGTTTTATACGAAAATTTCTCATTCATTCCTTCGATTTAGATTTGTATCGTCGTTTTATTAAATTTTTCGTTTGTTCGTTTCGTTCTTCTTCTTTTTTTCTCTCCTTCTTTTTTCTTTTTTGGTTTTCTCTTTTCTTTCTTCTTTTCTTTTTCTTTTTTTTTTTTTTCTTTTTGCAGAACTGATTACATCGAAACAATTTGTTCTGTTCTTTTTTTTATGTTCACTTGTGTCCAACGTACGATTTATATCGTTACGTTAAATTATTCGTTCGTTTTAGCTTTTTTTTTTTTTTTTCTTTTTTTTCTTGGAGGACGATAAATCCTTTTCTATTTTTCGATTTTTCGAACAAAATTTTAATTCGTTAATTAATTAATTCTCTTGTTTTTTTTTTTTCCTAAGATTTTATCGTTTAATGTTAAGAATAAATAAGTTGATTTGTTTTAGTTATATAGTACGAAACGAATTTTTTTTTTGTTTATATATATATATATTTTTTTTTTAATTTAATAATTTATCGTTACGTTGAATAAATTTGTTTCTTGTTCAATGTAATCAGAGCAACGTATATATACATATATGTATATATATAAGAAAATATATATATATATATATATATATATATATATATATATTTTTTCTTTTTTTGTTTATGTTTCTTTTTATCATGTTTTTATTTATTTGCTTCAAAAAATCAACCATTAAGTTTTCTCACATATGACACAGTAAAATATCCTTTCATTCTTTCTTTTTTTTTTATTTTAGATATTTGTTTAAGGATTGATCGTTCTATCGGATATAAAATCTGTAACCCATTTAAAATAATATCAAACTAACATGTCACTATTATAATTTTTATTTTCTTTTAACTTGTAGTCGCTTAACGATCGATCATTATATTGAAAGAAATTTATTTTTCATTTCAGAAATAATTATACGTATTTATGTATCCGTACGCGTAGGAGTGCACGCGTTTTAAAATACAATATGTATTTCTTTGTCCTTCTTACTTTTTTCTTTTTCCATTTTTTTTTTTTAATTCTTTCATTAATTTCTCCAAATATTTATAATTATATTAACACGTTACAAAGCGAATAAACCAATATTTGTATTCAGTAGTCCATAAATGAGTAAATTAACATATACGCGCGTGCGCGTTTACAGGTGTTCCAATACATGTAATCGTACATACACAATACGATATTCCAAAGATAAATAAATTATTATCTATTGAGATATACATTTAATCGAGGAACGAACTCCAATTAATGAAGTAGTACAGAATTGAACTGAATTGAACTGGACAGAACAGAACAGTACAGATCAAATTGAATAGATTTATTTTTCTTTTTTGAAAAAAAAAAAAAAAAAAAACGTTAAGTCCTATTACTCCGATTTTTATTCGTTTTAATCCTGCGAAGAAATGATTTGTTTTCGGGATCTAAAAAAAAAAAAAAAAAAAACAAAAAAAAAAAAGAAAGAAGAAAGAGGGGAGGGATGAGGGTGAGACGGCGGAAAAATGTACTTACTTTTCGCGTCAACAAAATCGAACAAAATTTGTTGATTTTTCTACAAAACATTAATTCGTACCATTGATTTTTATTCGTTGTAATTCTGCGAAGAGATGATTTGTCCTCGGGATCAAAAAAGAGAAACAAGAGAAAAAGAAAAAAAAAAAAAAAAAAGAAAAAAGAAAAGGAAAGAAGAAAAGAAGAAAAGAAAAGAGGAAAAGGGTCGGGGAGATTGGGGGCCGGGGACGGGTGGGAGGCTGGGGTTTGAGGAAAAGATGTACTTACTTTTCGCGTCATCAGTCAAGCGAGATAAAAATCTGGTCGATCTTTTACTATCGCAAGTGGAACAAAGAGCCGAGTCGATTAGTGAAATGAAAAGGGAGCTAAGCCATCAGTTCGATTGTATGGACCTTGCGGTTTCACGGTTTTCGACGATAGTTAGTTAGAAAGAGAGAGAAAGAGAGAGAGAGAGAGAGAGAGAGAGAGAGAGGGAGAGAGAATACGAGAATAAGACAAAAAGTTAGAACACATGAAACGCATCGAAACAATGGCTTATTTTTTGCAAGCCATTGATAATATAAACGAGAGAAATATAACTCGTCCCAGTTTTCTTACAAATATATATATACACACACACATATATATATATATATATATATATTTGTAAATATAAATATCTTTTATATAAGTAATGTATAATATATGTATTTATGTAGATATCGTGACCCATATTTATAATGTTTTATTAGAGATAATCATGCTTTTCTTTCTTCGACCACTCGACTACTCTCCATTCACTTTTTTACAAACTTTTCGTAATACATGGTACTAATACATTTTATAGAAAGTTTATGAAAGTTCAATTTGTTAAAAAAGGAAAATATAAAAGAAAGTAAAAAAAAAAAGAAAAACAAGAAAGAAAGAAAATAGAGACAGAAGAGAATTAAATATAATTAAGAATTTTTATTCAATACATTTCGTTCGAATGCATGAACGACCTTTGAATGCATTTTTATTCGTATTTCGTTTTCTCTCAAGGTCGTTCACGTGCGTCCTTTAAATACACATTTCTTTTTCTTTCTTTCTATTTTTTTTTTCTTTCTCTTCCTTTGAAAATAATCGAACATGCTTAATAAAATTTTAATTAAGCAGAGAGAGAGCGAGAGAGAGAGAGAGAGAGAGAGAGAAAGAGAGAGAGAGAAAGAGAGAGAAAAAAGAAAGAAACAAATAAAATGAAATAAATAAATTAATTAATTAATCGATCGATCAATCAATCAAAAGGGAAACGTGTATATTCCTTAGGAAGAATAGCATCGAGTTATTTACGAGTTATTTATTGTAAACGTCTAATTATGTCTTATTTCTTTTTTCTCTTCATCTTCTTCTTCTTCTGCTTTTCCTTTCTTTCCTTTTTTTTCCTTTTTTTTTTTTTCTTTCAATAATAACAAACACATTTACTCTCCTCTCTCTCTCTCTCTCTCTCTCTCTCTCTCTCTCTCTCTCTCTCTTTCTCTTTCCTGTAAAAATGAGAGCACGATTTTATACGAGGAAAAAAGAAATAGAGATTAAGAGAGAGAGAGAGACAGAGAGAGAGTAAGAGAGATTGAGACAGAGAGAGTAAGAGAGAGAGACAGAGAGACATAGAGACAGAGAGAGAAAGAGAGAGAGAGAGAGGGAGAAAGAGAACGGAGAAATTTAATGAGAAACAAGAACAAACCAAATGGGAATATGATACTGCCGATAAAACGTAGCAAACGTTTCTTTCATTCCCCTGTGTCATCCTCCCTATTCACGAATCGGCTTTTCGCGATAATGTGCCGTCGAAAGGTTCATTTCGAGAATAGATACACAGATTATCTCGTGGGATTAAGATGAACGAATCACGTGAGTTTATCAAAATGTATATTTACATCGACGTCCCAACGCTAACTTCTTTTCCCTTCTTTGAATTTCGGTAAATAAAAATGGAAAAAAGAAAAAGAGAATAAAAAGAGAGGGCGAAAGAAAAGGATGAGGAAGAGAGAGAGAGAAAGAGAGAGATAGAGGAAGAAGAAAAGAGAAAAAAATATCAGGAAGTGGGACAAAATAAGAAAAAACGTCGGGGAATCGAATTATTCTATCCATTTAGCGTTGCGAGGATAATAATAAAAAGAAAAAAAAATAAAAAAAACGAAAAAAAGAAAAAGAAAAGAAGAAAGAAAAAGAAGAAAAAAAGATGAGAAAGAAGATAAAAGTATACGTTAAGATACGTACGCGTGCGAGTAAATATTATTTTTGCATGAGCACAGAGGAAACATTCATAAAATAATCACATTCATAAAAAAAAAAAAAAAAAAAGAGAAAAAAATCAAAAAGATAATATCGAACAATTGTGTGAGAAAATTTTTGTACGATTCCATTGAATTATTTTAAATTTTATTAGCAAAGAAAAGAGAGAGAGAGAGAGAGAGAGAGAGAGAGAGAGAGAGAGAGAGAGAGACAGACAGACAGAAGCTAAAAAAAAAAAGGTTACGAAAGAAAAAAAATTTCGTCAGGAACTCACCTAACATAACGTAACACGTATGAAAGAAGCTCGAGCCTAATATGACACTGAGCAAACCAAGTACACCTTGGGGCAATTCGGTGAGTAAGAACAATAGTAAAACAGCTAATAACATCATCGTCGTTCTATCCGTTTGCCTTTCCTTCTCCATATTTCTATTGGCCTTTTTCTTTTTCATTTTTGTTTGATCGTTCGTAGCTTTATCCGCCAATCTTTCGTCGTTAGTTTTCAACGCGGTAGTAGTCAATTTCTTTCTACGTTCTTTAGCCTCGAGCAATACGATGACCAATTTAATGCTCAAAATGGTCAGGGCCATGCACGGTATTAATTTGATAACGACGCTGTAGATCCAAAAGTTCATTTCTTTTAGCATACCATTGACCATCGGAGTTTCCTTTAATTTAACGAAATAAAGGGTCGTATTCGATGTATTATTATATATACTATAGTTCCAATAATTATTATTTTGTACGTTGGTCATATTAACGTTCATTCCATTCTCATCCAATAATTCGATTTGCGATCTTACCTCGGTCGTTATGTATAATGGTATACATAGTATAGGACAGAACA
>NC_140812.1:8402500-8427500 GCF_050613455.1 Vespa mandarinia | reverse complement strand
TTTTTTTGAATTTCCCGCGTTTATAACACCCCATCATTCTAAAATATGTCATAGAGTACATGATGATGACGATTCGGAAGAAAAAGATCCAAGGTCATATTCTTTTATCGTTACTTCGTTTCTTTTGCCTCGTTTCTTTAATATCCATTTTACTTTTATCCTTCTTTCATATCATTTTATTTTATTTTATTTTATTTTTTTCTTACGTATCTTTGAATACTTTCTCTTTCTCTCTCTCTCTCTCTCTCTCTCTTTCACTCTGTCTCTTTCTTTTCTCTCTCTCTATATCTCTTTCTCTCTTTTTGAGAGAGCATTTGGGAGAAATTTTTGAATCTCCCGCGTTTTTTTTACTAACGCTCATTAAATCCAAGATATAATACATATAATACATGCTGATGACGTGACGAAAGAAAAATATCCAAGGTCGTTTTCTTTAATCGTTAATTCATTTCCTTGCGGCCCCTATAATTCTCTTCATTAATCATTCGCTTTCATTTCTTTTTTTTATTACTCTTTTTTCTGTTTTTGTTTGTTTGTTTGTTCGTTCGTAAACTCGCGAGAGTAATTTTTTTTTTTTATCTTCAAACGATAAACGTAAGGGGGCGCGCAGATAAAAATTTTGCGAGAAATTAAAAAATTCTTTTCACGTCTCTTTCCTTCCTTGTAACACTCGTTAATTCCAAAATGTAAAATAGACGTTGACGATTAGTTGGAACAGAAATTATTGTCCTAAAGTCTTACTTCATTTTTTTTTTTTCGACGTCCTACAATTTTTCCTTTTTCTTTTTTCTTCTCACCTTTTTTTCTTTTCTTTTTTTCTTTTGAACTCTTTTAGAGAAGAAACATTCTCTTTAAAGACGAATTAAAAGGGTGGCGATATGAGAATTGTCTCTTTTTTTTTGAAATTTTCCACATTTTACAAAAACCTCGTCAATTTCAATATGTATTTATCATACACGTGTCAATGATGAGCCGCGAATAAAAAAAATATCCGAGATTATTCACTTTGATCGTTGTCTTTCATTTTCTCGTGTTATTTTCACCATAATTATCTTTATTTATTCTTCTTTCTTTCTTTTCTTTCTTTTCTTTTTTTGTCTTTTTTTTTTTTTTTTTTTTTTTTTTAAATCTCCACCAGAGAAATATTTTCCTCAAAGAAATATCTTTATATCATAGTAAATTTCGCGATAAAAAATTTTAGTATATATTCGTTTCTCTTTCTTTTTTTTTTTATTTTATGTATATATATATATATATATATATATATATATATATATATATAAAAGGAAGAAAAAATTTAAAGATTATGATCCTTCGTTATAGTAATGTTTCCTGTAGTGACCCTTATACTTCCTTTTTCGTTCATTCTTGTTCTTTTATTTTTATTTTTCTTTATTATTATTCTTTTTCTTTTTTTCGATAACTTACCACAGAAACTTTCCCCTCAAAGAAAGATGAAAAGGTCGAAGGTGGTTTATAAGGGGTGGGTGATATGAATGCGTTTTTATCCAATTTGACGCTTCGTTTCTTTGTTCCTTTTATTCTCTCTTTCTATGTTTTTCTCTCTTCCTTCCTTTCTCCCACCCTGTCTCTTTCTCTCTCTCTCTTTCCTCCTCTCTTCCTCCCTCCTTCCCACCTTCTCATCCTCTCTTGTTTCTTAGTTTTCCGGTGTAACATTATTGCCTTAGCTAAAGGACGAACGCATCTCTGTGATTTTTCTTCCTTTGTGTGCAACGCGATTTCAGGATTAAAAGTCGTGAGAACAAGAGATCTCTCTCTCTCTCTCTCTCTCTCTCTCTCTCTCTCTCTGGCTCGTGATATCATTTGCGAGTCTGTTGGTTTTATTTTTTTTTTGCTTTTTTTTTGTTCTTTTTGTTTGCTTTTTTTTCTTTTTTTTTTTTTTTTTTTGGGAGGTTTGAGAATCAGGTTGGTAAGAATTCTGGGTCCGCGGAAATTATGAGGGGGAATGAGACGACAACGATTCGAATATGGCGACGTCATTTTATTTGGTTTTTATTATTTTTCTCGTTGAAAAATTTTTCTTTTTTCCTTTTTATTTCTTCTTCTTTCTCTTTCTCTCTATGTTTTTTTTTTTTTTTTCTTCTTTCTTTTTCTTATTTTTTCCTTTGCGTTCCTTTTTTTCGTTGCACTTATTTTTATGATCTTTCAATTTCGATTTGTTAACGATTTGTAAAGATTTCTCAATGATAATTTTTAAGAATAATATGATTATAATGTTGTATATCGTAGAACGATTACGATAACAATGATAATGATAATACGAAAGTTGTTGTTAATATTTGTGATCGCAAGTATGCACACGATATATCGTTAAAATTAAAATTGAATAATTGATATGACAATGTAATAATTGTATCGACAATAATCGGATGATGTTTTATGTTTTAGAAGAAGATGAAAAATATTTACGATCAAATCTATATTAGATAGAGCGACAATTAAAATACGATAAAGTTCGAAGTTATTAAAATTTGTAATAATACATATGAAGATAATAAGATAATAAAATAATAATGATAATAAAATAATAATAATAATAATAATAATAATAATAATAATAATAATAATAATAATAATAATAATATAATTGCAAAATTTTGATTAAGATAAGATTTATAAGATTTGAAAATCAATTGTAAAAATTGAAATTGAAATAAAGATTGTATACCTTCGAAGATTTTAAAAAACGAAAAGAAATTCATTCAACGGGAATAAGATATCGTAATGAAAAAATAAAAAATTAATATAAAATAGAAATACGTAGAATTTCACGAAGAAAAATATTGCGATCGAAATATGCAATAGAAAGAAAAACTTTATAAATGAAATAAAAATTTTTTAAAACAAGCCTATCGTTTATTCGAGGATATTGACGATTGAAAAGATCCGTGGAAAATAAGATATTTAATTATTATGAAAAATAAATGGATAAATATTTTTCAATAGAATAAACGTGCGATTCGAATAATACGGAATTAAAATCCGAACGAACGAAAGGAAAAAAAAAAGGAAAAAGAAAAAAAAAGAAAAACTAATTTTTTTTTTTTAATCAAAAAATACTTAAATAAAACAAATATAGCTATATATCAGATTGATAGAATACATAATAATAAACATACAAAATCGTTATGTTTATCTTTCTTTACATTTTATCAATAAAAATATATATATATATATATATATACAAAACATATTAATACCTATAGATATTATATAAAATTCATGTGATTCGATATTGGAAATAGAAATAAAAAAAAGAAAAAATAAATGAATCAAAGCTCTTTTAAATTAAAAAAGTATTAAAATGAAATAAATATTAAATCGATAGATTATGTAATGATACATATACAATCATTACGTTTATCTTCCTACACATTATCGACATATATATATATATATATATATATGTAAAAGCATAGATATATTATAAAAATAAGATACATTAGATATGACATTAGTAAAAATTCAGAATTGGAAGGAACGATAAAATTAAAATAAAATAAAAGAAGAAAAATATATGATTATTATTAATATTAATATTATTATTATCATTTCTTTTTTTATTTTTTTTTGTTTTTTTTCTTTTTTTCTTTTTTTCTTTTTTTTAATTAAAAGAAAAAGAAAGTATCGAAATAAAATCAACGAACAAATCAATCGGTTATATTTAAGCGTAATCGAAAATATTAAATGATATTTTTTAAATTGATCTTATCAATAATTTTATATCCTTATAATTTGGTATATATTTTACGTGAGAAATCTTTTCGTATCCGATAATCGATACGACATCTGAAATCGTCCTTGATAGAAAAATTGATGAACACTTTGCTGAAACTCTTGCGAGTTTTAAGATCGATAACACTTATCTTTTCGTATTTTTTCCCGTTGAATCGTAAAATCCAGCCAAAAGTATCTACACTTTTTTCACTCTCTCGATAAAAATAAAAGTATATCTCTTCTTTCTGTCACTTTTTCACTCACTTTCAATCAACATCTCTATCTCTCTCTCTATCTATCTATCTCATTGTTGAGTGTCTTTGTTGTATATATATATACAGGGTGTTCAAAAAGTATGGGACCAAATCTATACTACGTATTACTTAAGATTAAATAGATGAAAAAAGTTTATATAAACTTTTTTTTGGAAAAGACATATGCTTTTAAATATATTAATAATTTATTTTCATATCGACGAATTAGTGATTGCCAAATTCTTCCTTTTCTTTTTTTTTTTTTTTTTTTTTCTTTTTTCCATCCCTCAGGACTTTCTATTTTATGGGATTTTGCAAAAGAGTTATTTTATAAAAATACGATAGTAAAAGAAGGTGAACTTTGGGGATATATTCAAAATGCATTTATTATTATTTCCGATATAATTGGAATATTAGAAAGATTTCGACAATCGATAATTCGACGAATGAAAATCTGGATTTTTGAAGAGATAAAAATTTTCTAATATTTCTTATAACTGTTGTAATAAATTATAAATATCTATAATAGGATATATCATTTCAATAAAGCATTTTTGGATCTAAGTTTATATGAACATTTTTTTTTTTTTTAATTTATTTCATTTCAGTAATAAGTATTATAAATTTAATCCTCATACTTTTTGGACATCCTATATACATATACATACACACACACACACACACACACGCACATAGTAGATATTCCAATTCTTTTTGCATTACGATAGCGAATTTATTGCTCATGCTAGTCTTAATGCTGATATTAGTGTAGTTTGTCCCTGTCAAATGAAATATCTGTTTTCAAGTGACTTTTTTTCCTCATAAACTCAACGTCCTGGATTTTAACGTCTAAGACGAAGGACATTTTTTAGTTTTAAAAAGTCTTATGTCGTCGTCGTTGTCGCTGTCGTCGACGTTCTCGTTGCCGTTCAATCAGACGCCGACCGACTTTCGAAGCTTCGAAGGACATACTTATTTAGATTTAACAACGAATCGTCCTCGCCTTCTTGAACGAATTTCGAAAAATTTGCTTTATCCAAACTCCATGGACTATTCTTGCAAAATCTTAAGGGACGTAAAAAAAAAAGAAAAAGTAATGGGGAAGGGGGTGAAATGAAAGAAAACTTTCTATGAATAATTCATTGGTAGAAAAAAATTTCTTTATTAAAGTTTTTTTCTTTTAAAACGAAGACGTAACCTTGTAGAAACTGAGACGTTCAATTTTTATTCTTTCCATGAGAATATGTTGATTATACTATTTTTATATTATTTATTCAACAATAATATATATATATATATATATATATATATTATATATAAAAAGATATAACAATATAAAAAAATATTATTATTTTTATCAGATTAATTATAAATATTTAATATCAATTTTTTATATCAAATATATTGAAAAGAAAAAAAAAGAAGAAAGGAAATCTGTTTGTATTATGCAATATATGATACATCCAAAAAATATTACATATGTATATATAATTCTTATAATAATATTTTTTTAATATTTATAATTATTAATTATTAATTAATATTAATATAATGATGAATATTTATAATAATAATAATATTTATAATAATGTGATATATATAATTTTTATTAATATATATATATATATGTATATATATATATATATATTTAATAATTTTAATAAATATATTCAATAATTTTATTAATTTTAATTTTGAATAAGAATTTTATATATAAATCTTTTCATTATTTTCTCTCTCTTTCTCTCTCTCTCTCTCTTTCATTTCATGCATTTACTATAAATAAATTAAATATATAAATGTATTAAGAATATTATCCAAATAAATCCAATACAAATAAATCATAAATTATAATGAATGTAATGCATATTTATATTTTTATATCATAAAAACTTAAATCTTTCTCTCTCTCTCTCTCTCCCTCTCTCTCTCTCTCTCTTTTTTTTTTGTATAGCAACATTTTATCTCAGATAAGTTTTTATAATTTTTTTTGCAAGATATGTCAAAAGAACCATAAAGGGAAAGGAAACGATGGAAAGTTGATGGTGGAGTACGGGGAAAGGGACAGTGTTCTAGAAAATTTATTCACAAGGTGATTCATAAGGATAATGAATTACCACTTAGCGAACATGCACTTCCCTCCTTCTACCACCATCATTCCTTCCCCTTACTTTTTGCCCTATCTTCGCAAGGGTGTATCTTTCTCGTGTCTGCTAAACTTTTCGAAACGTACACTTTCTTGGCGACCGAACGTTCATTAAAGGAACTTTTTTCATCGTTTGTTTAGAAACATAATTTACTTTTATCGCTCGTTTTGTTGAAAAGAATTTAAAAAAGAAAAAGGAAAGAAAGAAAGAAGAAGAAGAAGAAGAAGAAGAAGAAGAAGAGGAAAGAAATAAACCCTCCAACCTATCAAATTTTAACGCCATTTAATAATTATTTTCGTGAATACGTACGCGATGCTCGTTAATATTTATTAATACTCGAGATATTTATTAATATTATTCAATTAATGAAAATTATTATAATTTAAAAGGACCCTTTTTTTAACTAGAATAATTCTTTCTTTATTGTTTTTCTTTTTTTAGCACATAAGTAAATAAACAAATGAATAAATAAATAAATATTAACGATCAAGTCGTCTATATATATATATATATATTTTTTTTTTTCTTTCTTTCCTCTTAATAAGATTTTTTTCTTTTTTTTTTTTCTTTCATTTTCAAAATTTTTGCACTATCTTTTATACGCATCGTTTTATTTTTAAATGATCTTCTTTAGATTCATAGTTTTTTTCTCTTTAAAACATTCGATTATTAAAAGATTTATTTTTCTTTCATTTCAATTTTCTCTTTTTCTTTTTTTTTTTTTCTTAAACGACACCATTACAAACTATTGTCTTCTTCATAACATTTGATTATTAGATAAATAATTTGTTTGTTTTTTCGTTTAGAAAACATTTTCTTTTTTTTTACAAATAATATAATTACTCGATAATGATTCTTTAGATTTACTATATGTGTGTGTGTGTGTGTGTGTGTGTGTACGTTTGTGAAGAATTATATAAAAGTTGACTTGTTTATTGATTCGTTGATCGATTAAAAAAAAATAAAAAGAAAAGAAAAAAAAAAGAAATAAATAAATAAAAGGGAACGAAAAGATATGGAAATTGGATATGACTTTTCTTTTTTCTCTTTTGAAATAATTCTCTCCCTTTCGAACTATTCGAATTATTATTAGACGAGTAATATTTTTTTGTGATTACATTTTCGATACTATTTTCATAATCTTTTCTTATGTTGTGTCCTTTTTCTTTTTTTTTTTTTTCTTTTATAAACGATCCAAATTTTTCGACAAATAATCTTCGAATACATCGTAGACGTATTTAATTTAAGATAAGAAATAAATATCGAATATTTTCGGTTGTTTATTTTATAAAGAAAAATTCAAATCTATAATTCCACCCGAAGATCGAACTCAGCGTTAGTAGTATAATAACAAAGAGATAGAGAGAGAGAGAGAGAGAGAGAGAGAGAGAGAGAGAGAGAGAGAGAGAGAGAGAGAGAGAGAGAGAGAGAATGTTACGAATTCGATAAAAATATCGAATACAAACCCAGATGTAAAATTTACGATAGTATGTCTGGATTCTCAGAAAAGTGTTTAATATATATATATATATATATATATATATATATATATACATGTGTATATAATCAGCTTACAATGTTTCGCGATCGAAGATAACATTTTCCACGGACACGTGTATGATTTTTTGAAATATAGGGTGGGATAAAAAGAAAAAAAAAGGGAAAAGAAAAATTTCCTATAAATGATATTGAAAGATCGATTACTTACTTATTTATTTTTCTCTCTTTCTTCTTTTTTTTGTTTTATTTTTTCGTTCGAAAAATTTCAAACCAATGTCTATCTTTCTCTCTCTTTAGATTCTAAACGATTAATATTTAATCGATTTGATAAAAACAAAAAAAAAAGAATCCCCTTAAAAAAAGTAAAACGATCGAATCGAATCGTATTGGCATGATCATGACATTGATCTGATATCGTATAATTCATGTTTGGAGATTAATTTTTTTTTGATTGTCTTTAAATTGTACGATCATTTAGAGAGTATTATTTTTCTCTATGAATTTTTGTCACTGGAATATAACGATAGATATAACTTTCAAAGCGAGTATAAAATCATTTTGTTTTTTGGAAAGAAGAAAAAAATTACATATATCTATTTTACGTAGAATTAAAAAAGGAGGAAGAAAGAAAAATATTTTTTTTTTATAGATCGACATACAACAACGTCTACGACGAAGACGTGAAAAAGAAATGACGAAGGAAAGAAAAAAGAAAGAAGAAGAAAGTTACGAAAATTTTTAATTTGGATCGGGCAACTTTTTTTTTCATCTCTGTTATTTTTTTTTTCTTTCTTTTTTTTTTTTAATCCATCCAGTATAAAGAAAAAGAAGAAGACGTCGGGGGGGAAGAGGGGGAGAAAAGGGTGCGCGTTGGTTAGTGAGTTTTAACTCTCATAGATGAGATTTTTTACGAGTTATATACATGTATATATATATATATATATATATATATATATATATATATATATATATACACGCTAACATATCTATGTATTATATATAGATAGAAGAAAAGGCGATGAAAAAGAAGGAAAGAAACGTTTGCTAGCTAAAGTCTTAAGATAAATTTTTAAGTGTGAATTACATTGCACGCAACGATGAAGAAATTTTATATAGAAACATGGCTATAAAACATTCTCGACCCACTTTAATACATTTAACCAGAATCTTAATGTATTTAAGTTTAAAATACACGATAATTGAGAATTCCTAATTATCAATATTTTGAACTATAAGTGCGTGTATTTGTATGTATGCATATGTGGGTATGTGTATATATATATATATGTAATATAAATGTATATATATATATATATATATATGTAAAATTAATAAAAAACTAGATCTGAACTGACTTTAATAATTATCGAAGTAATTTCCTTTTCCATCTTGACGAATAAACGTCGATATTCTTAGTTACTTTATTAATGAATTAATATGCATTAAATAATTAATATTTTTCTTTATTATATATTCATTTAAAATATGAGATCTGTACGAAGTAAAAAAAAAGGCTAATTAAAATTTGAACGATAATACATTTAGTTAAATCCAACATAACTGATAACACAAATGGGTAAATGTAAAATTATTTTAATTCAATACTTTTTATTTCGTACAAATTTCAAATTCTAAATCGTTGAGTTCGTTTAAAACTCAACAAAAATAAAATCTCGACTGAATTTTGACAGTTATTTAGTTGATATATTTACTTACGGATTTCTATCTACTAAACACGATATTCTCTCTTTATTGTGAATAAATTTATACAATTTAGATTTTCAAATATTTTACATTAATTTTAACAATTTACGAGATATTTTAGGATATTTTTGATTATTGTAATATTTACAGAATAATATGTACATTCGTGAAATGGAGTCATGTGTCGTACGCGATAAGAAACTCATTTATAATTTCATATTTTCGCCAACGTTCTTCATCATTCTGAGACAGATGATCATCGTGGAAGCAATAAATCCGAAGTAAATATATATATACACATATTCTTTTTTTTTTATTATAAAATCATTTCTTCAATATTTTCAATAATTTATTTTTTTTATTGCAACGATGATACCAATAATTTTGATTTTCATTTATTCTCATTCAGAACTTCATCGCGATTATGTATAAAGCACTGAAAGAATTGAGTGTTTTTATCGTTAAAATAGAAATAGAAAAATTTTTTCAATTAGAAAATTTATTTGTTCGTTCACGTTTAACGATTTAAATAATTAGTAATGTATCTTCATTTACAACTACGTAGAATGCAAGCAACGTTAGAATCAATGTTTGTTAGCAAACTGTTCTTTCTCTTTTTTAACAGTACGTACAGACCGTATTTATACAAGAGCATAGAGTTTCACGAGTTAACTTTAGCGGCTGTCTGTAAGTAACTAACTATAAACTAATGCGTATTAGAGTTGGTGCATCGTCGAAGTGCATGTCCAGCGATCTACTTCGTTTTCAACCACCTGCTATGAATCAACCATCTACAATTTCGACCAAATTAAATTGTGAACAAATGTTTTCGAGTTATCGCAGAACTACTTAACTGGTAAGTGAATTTTTGAATACTTCTGATTATTAAATCATATAGATTACGATAGTTCAAAGCTGCGCAGGCAATTAGCTGTAATTAATTAATAGATGATCGTTCATGAGTAAATTCGTTTCATGAGTAAATTTCTTTTCGAAGATTTATTTGTTAATGATTTCTTATTTTTTGATTTATTTATTAGCTCAGGATATGTCCAAGCTAATTTATTAGCTTAGGATAAGATCTATATTGTTTAAAATGTGTTTATAATTATTTGGAATTTTAAATATTTTTCAATGCATTTTTCAATGTTTTTCTCGCGAGAAAATAATAAAAGATTGATGATTTTTAATTAAACAAGCAAATAGACTTATAGAATCAGTAAGAAATCTAGTTAATCACACCTTTCCCAGATTAGCCCCTCTACTATCCCCGATTAACCCCACTCCTTCAAAGTTGGTTCCGCTTCTCGATAGTCAACCCCTTAAATTTAATTCCACCCCTCAGAAGTTAGCCCCGCCCCCTTTAAAATTAGCCCTGCCCCTCAGTGATTATGCCCACGTCGATAGTTAGCCCCTCTCCGGAGTTAGTCCCGCTCATTTGTAATAAGTCCCGTCCCCTATAATGTATGCTTTCCCGTAGATTTAGTCCCATCCCCTCCAAAATTGAGGCCCTCTCGTAGAGTTAGCCACGCCTTCTGTAGAGCTAAGAGCCGCCCCTCCGAATTTAGCCCGGCCTCCTATCTACCGATTTTATGTCTCAAACTGTATAATAATTATACAAATGCTAAAATTTTGAGAGCTACAGTAATAACAGATATATTATATTATAATATAATGGGTAGAATTGATATAGGCGACCAAATATTAAATAAATTTTGTACAAAGCGTAGATTTAAGAAAACATATTTATTTTTATTTCGATTTTTTTATATCGATTTTTTCTACTGGTAAGTATAGAACTTTTCGTTAAAAATGAATTATAGGAACGATTCTCTTCTATATTGCAACCAAATAAATAGATCTCGACGGTGCAATCGATTTAAATAAAAATCAACTGCGTGGAACACGAAATGTTTTAAATATTTAAACGGTAAATAACGTAAAATCCCTCGATCGAACGAATTGTGGTACGATTTTGTTCTACCTCTCGATCTCACGAATTCCGGAACGGTACTATTCGATTACATAAATAGATATCGATTGTTCTATCGATTTAAAAATCAACAGCGTGGAACAGGAAACATTTTAACTTTTTCCATAAAACGGTTCCGTTCTATATGCGAAATGGTACTACTTCCTGTTCTATTTTACGATATAAAGAAAAAAAAAAAGTTGATTATATACAAGTAGAGTCGTTGTTAAATCTTTTTTAATGGGCACTTTTCACGCGCTGTGATCGAACCGCTGAATCGATATAACAGCAGATATGATGTAAGGAAATTTTTATTTTATACATCGATTGTTGGGTTATGCATCGATGCAATAGGCGCATTACGGGAACAATATTTCCCTGTTACGCCTATAGTTCATATTTTGTTCATGCATACCTGCATTTTCAATATAAAAAAAATATTATATAGTGTTATTTATTTATGAATATAAGATAACAAATATTTTTTCTAATGTAATAGTGTCTATTATTTATTTACATATATATATAATCATATATATATGGAATATTAAACGTTTTCAATAAAACAGATATCAATGTTATTTATATTTAAATATAAACTAATAAAAATTCTAACATTAATTATTGACCAATTCAATCGTACAAATATTTATACACATTTAGGTGAGAAAAATAATAAATACTTAAAGTTTCTCGTAATTTAGAATTCATGTATTAATATAAAAGTAAATTTTATATATATATATATATATATATATATATATATATATATGTATATATTATACTGAATAAATTCTCTTTTCGAACTACTAATTATCTTTTTATAAATATTCTCTTTTTAAGGAGTAATTTTATCTCGTATTAAATGTTAGATGTTTCTTATACGTAAATCCATACATAATTAACGTATTTTTAAAGTACACAAGCATATAACGTTATTACTATGTAACTACGATATTATCTATATGATATTATCTTATTATTCATGTAAACGGGAATATGTATATAAATATGCCCTGAGATAAAAAATATGTTCTAAAAGTTTCTCATAATATAAAATTTATCTATTAATATGAAAATAAATTATATAATTGTATATATATATATATATATATATATATATATATATATATATATATATAATACAATTATATATTACAATTATAGTTGATAAATTTCTATTACGAACTTAGTTTTATTCCAATAAAATTTATTTATAAACAATTTATTTATATCCCAACGATAATTTTATATCGTATATATAATATTTTTATATTATCTATATGTATATATATATGTATATATATATATATTTATTTATTTATTTATACAATAAAAATTAATTTTAAATTACTTTAATTCACTGCAATCTTTACTACAATAACTTTATTATATTATATAGCATTTTGATGCAAATATTATTATGCCTTTATTTATTTACAGATCTACATATATGAGAGAGAAAAATATATTTTCATTTTTTTTTTCATATACCTCTTAAAAATTTATCATATAGCTTTTTCTCTCTCTCTTTCTCTCTCGCCCCTCCCCTTCCTCTTTCTTTCTTTCTCTCTCTCTTTCTTTCTCGCCCCTCCCCTTCCTCTCTCTTTCTCTCTCTCTCTCTCTTTCTATTATATGTTATAGAATTGACTTCATCGTTGTTATCCTACTTTCATAGAATGACATATTTATCACATTTCCGCCCATCTAACTATCACCTTTCGTTTCTCCTTTATCATCCCTCCGTTTTTCATTCAGGTAGACAGTTTTCAACGATAACGGAATAGTAAAATTTTTTGTTTCTCTCTCTTTCTCTATTTTGTTCTCTCTCTCTCTCTCTCTCTCTCTCTCTATATATATATATATATATATATATATATATATATATATCGTTCTCTTTTTCCCTCTCTCTATCTCATTCTCTCTCTCACTTTCACTCATATGTTCCATATCGCAAATGTACCATTTGCAAATTGATAAATTTTCACTGAGTCAGCTATTTCTCTCTTATTCTCTCACAATTCGATTTTTCTTTCATATGCACCTACTCCGAAATCATAAAAAATGTAAAGAAGACTTGAAAGAAAAGTAGCGATTTGAAATCGTTCTTTTCTAATAAAGAATGAGATAGAGATAGAGATAGAGAGAGAGAGAGAGAGAGAGAGAGAAAGAGAGAGAAAGAGAGAGAGAGGGTAAAAGAAAGAGGAAAAGGAAAAAAAATGATAAAGAGATAGATAGATAGAGATAGAGAAAGAGAGAGAGAGAGAGAGAGAGAGAGAGAGAGAGAGAGAGAGAGAGAGAGAAAGATCAAAGGCTGTGTAAGTCCAAGAGTTCTCTGGATCCTCTTTCTGGATCATTAAGTTAATGAAAGCCCTCCAACCGTGGTTATTCGATTAGCTGATAATTACAGCGAATTAGTGTCATCGAACTGAGGTCGATTACCCGTTAAAGTGACATTGGCCCGGTTAAGGGCAGCATTTATAACTTTAAATTCGTAATGCATTTCTTTTCCATTTTCTTTTTGTTTTTTCTATTTTTTTTTTCTCTCTTTTTTCTTTTTATTTTTTTTCTTTTTAATTCACATTCGATAATAAAAAACTCGACGTTCTATTCATTTCTTTGAATAATACAAAATTGATATACGTATATTGGTATCGTCAAGAAAAAGAAAGAAAGAAACAAAAAAGAAAAAGAAGAAGAAAAGAAAAGAAAACAGAAGGACAATAAAAGAAAAGAAAATTTATAAATAAAAGCGTCTTTCTTTTTTTCTTTTTCGCTGGCTTTATTATCAACGAATACATTTAAATTATTATTTTAATTTTTATTCATATTTGATAATAAAAGTCAAGATTTTTCATAATGATAATTCACTTTTTAAATAAGTTGATATATGTATATTATATAAGAAAAAAAAAAAGAAAGAAAAAATGTATAAAAATAAATCGGTTCAAATTTAAATTAAAAAAAAAAAAAAAAAAAAAAACAATTATTACAACGAAAAGCTTATTTTATTTTTTTCTTTCTCTGGCTTTGCTATTAACAAATATATTATACAAGGCTAATCTTTTATTAAATAGCTTGAAGTAAGCTTTTTACAAAGCTTTATAGAGTGAGAGAGAAAGAGAAAGGGGGAGAGAGGGAGAGACGGAGGGAGAGTAAGAGTGAGAGATCTCAGCTTGAGTCTAATGCACATTATACGTCTAATGATAAATGTGACTCCTTTCTTGACCGTCAGCAATTAAAACCGTCAGAACTTAATTCCAGATGTCGAACTAATTGTGAACTTCGATGTCGGTTAAAGCGTTTCAGAGAAATTATGAGAAATTAATTTTTTTTTCTTCTAGTTTTCGAACTTCGACCTTTTCGTAAACAGGAATGAGGGAAAATTATTTCGTAACTGTCGCTATAATTAAAAGAGATTACGACGATCGTTGTTCTTCGAAAAAAAATCCGATGATTTCATTTAATTTTCTTATAATACGTTTTAATTTCTTCGGTTAAACGGGTCTTTCGAAAACTTTAACTTTCAGGAAAATTGCTCTTTCGTTCGCTTTTACATGAACATAACTCATACTTATACGTAAAGTAGAGATAATTTTTTGTTTACTTAAACATTTATAAATTAATTAGTTAATTTATAGTTCGGTTTAATCACGTGATATACGTATTTATATATATTCTAGCGTAGCTTGTAGACATAAATGATGACTCGTTTTCTAATTACATTAATTTGTTTTTAAGAAACATTTGAAAATAATTCTTGCGCAATTGCATTTGTTTCTTTTCCTTTTTCTATTTTTATTTTTTTATCTCTTCTTCTGAACGCTGTCGATTGTTGAAAAAAAAAAGATGATTTACAAAAGAGTTCTTTTCTTTTTTCTTTTTTGCGTAAAATAAAGGATAATGAAAGATACGAGTCATCGTTTGCAAAAATAAAGATTGATATTGTAAATATAAATAAAAATATTCATGTCGAATAATACTATTCATCAACTTTTTAAACAAATATTGGCTATAATATTTTAACCTTATATAGTCGAATAAGATTTTTTATTTTTCCTTTTTTTCATAAAATAATTTGTTCTCGAAATATTTAATTTTCTCCTTTTAAACCATATATATATATATATATATATATATATATATATATATATATAATATACCCCCTGCGCAGGCAGGTCGTGCGCAGTAACTCCTCTCACCTGCGCAGTAAGTCACTGCGCAGTTACACCTCCCACCTGCGCAGTAAGTCACTGCGCACATGACCCTCCCACATGCGCAGCAGATCACTGCGCAGATGCTCCTCCCTCCTGCGCAGAAAGCTACTGCGCAGATGCTCCTCCCTCCTGCGCAGAAAGCTACTGCGCAGATGCTCCTCCCTCCTGCGCAGAAAGCTACTGCGCAGATGCTCCTCCCTCCTGCGCAGTAAGTCACTGCGCAGATGCTCCTCCCTCCTGCGCAGAAAGCTACTGCGCAGATGCTCCTCCCTACTGCGCAGTAAGTCACTGCGCAATTACTCCTCCCACCTGCGCAGTTAGCCCCGCCCCCTGGGTACTTTGGCCCCGCCTCCTAGGTAGTTAGCCCCGCCCCCTGGGTACTTTGGCCCCGCCTCCTAGGTAGTTAGCCCCGCCCCCTGGGTACTTTGGCCCCGCCTCCTAGGTAGTTAGCCCCGCCCCCTGGGTACTTTGGCCACGCCTCCTAGGTAGTTAGCCCTGCCCCCTGGGTACTTTGGCCACGCCTCCTAGGTACTTTGGCCACGCCCCCTGGATACTTTGGCACCGCTTCCTGGGTACTTTGGCCCCGCCTCCTGGGTAGTTAGCCACGCCCCCTGGATACTTTGGCACCGCTTCCTGGGTAGTTAACCCACATTCATATACATGTATATATATACATGTTTTTTTTAATAAATAATACTACAGATTTTATTTTTTTTAATTATATTACAAATTTTATACTTTTATTAATACTAAAATTTTAATTTTTTAAATAATACTATTGATTTTATTTTTTATTAATTCTACAGATTTAGTTCTTTTTAATAATATTACAGATTATATTTAATTTTACTGCAACACTTTTTAATGTTGTAATATTCGTGTAAAAAACGCTGTAATATTTTTTATATTAAAAATTTCAGTATATCTAATTGGTCAATTCATTATTATGTAATGATTATATTACATTTATATATATATGTATGTATGTATTTGTATCCATAAAAATATGGGTGTAAAGTTATAAGATACTTACTTTTTTATTTATCGCTCATCTCCCTCGACCACATTTGTTTGCGATCAATCTTTTAGGTAGTTTCAGTTCTCAATAGAAGCGCACGCTCTTTTAGATTGTCTACTTTAAATGATCAACTTTTATCGTTCAAAGTCAAATGATTTATTTTAATATCGGCTATTATATTATCTTTCGAAGTTTTATTTCTCGCTTGGTTGATTTTCCTACTTCTTCATATTTTTCAAATGTCAATTTCTATTCGTTATTTACGTGGCCTAAGAATCGACCTACGAATACGATCGTGAATTTTCATATTAATTAAAAATTTAATCATTCCACATACTTTAGTGAGAGAGAGAGGGAGAGAAATATTTATTTTTATATTTATGTTCATTTATTTTTTTTTCGATTATAATCCTTTTATCTTCGGTCAATTTTTTCTTTTTTTCTTATTAAATTATTACTGTTATTATTATTATCATTATTTTTATTTTTTTTCAAACAAGCATTCTTATATTTTCTCTTCTGCTTTCTTATTGAATTGTTATTTTTATTATTTTTATGATTTTTTATAACAAATTTTTCGCCAATTTTTTGTCCACTTCCTTATTGAATTATTATTATTATTATTCTTATTATTATTATTTCTTTTTTTCTTTTTTCCTGCTGGTTCTTTACAATTTTTCGATCTTTTCTATTGAAATAGTATTATTATTATTATTGTTATTACCATTATTATTATTATTATTATTATTATTATTATTATTATTATTATTATTATTATTATTATTATTATTATTATTATTACTATTATTATCATTATTATTATTATTATCTTGCGACATTCTCGCATTTAATAGATAAGAAAACTTTGTATTTATTTGAACGTTGTTAAGAAGAAGCACAACATGTACCACGTCAAGTCAGATTAGACCAATCAGAGAAGAGACTAATTAAGAGATATACAGATATACATTCACAGTTTACAGGATTAGCAATCATGCTGTTTGCGATCAAATTCGCATTTCTCGAAGTCTTGCATATCCATGACTTTGGTTCAATTAAATTGGTACGTTAGTCGCAGATATTCGTGGCAATGTCATTTATGGATGAATTCATCTTAGAAACTAGATCGCGAACCAATTTCGAGATTCAGCTTAAAATGTATCTGAAAGGAATTGAAGGTACAAATAATTGTTAATACTTAACGATAAATAAATAAATAAATAAATAAATAAATTATTTTCTTAAGTCTATTTATAAAATATCGAATTTTTTATTTTATTATTTATAATATTATATAATTTTATATATGTATATTTAATTTTTTATTTATTTTATTAATTTATTATATGTTATAAAAACAACAACAATAATAATAATAATATTAATAATAATAATAATAATAATAATAATAATAATAATAGTAGTAGTAAAATAAGATGACTATATTATTTGTCGGAGTTAAATTACTTCAAATAAAAAAAATCAAATCAAATAAAATTGAATAAAATGAAGAAAGGAAAAAAAAGAAACAGGGACAGTTTGCCAATATCCTTATTCCAATAAAAATTGAATAAAAAAATATAAGTTTTAAAAAGAAAAATCACTTCTCGCGGTTGATTTAATGCATCACCGACGGCATCCAACCAATCGATTTTCATCCAAGCACGTAACGTCCATTTATTATAAATGTTATTCGAAGGCAATTGATTTATGTCGATAAAGATTTGTACGACGTGTTATGAAAAATTTGTACCTTGGGTAGTAGAAAGAGTAGAGAGGAAGAAACGAAATAAAAAAAAAAACAAAAGAAAAAGAAAACAACAAAAAAAAAGAGAAAAAAGAAGAACAAGAAAAAAGGATAAACAAAGCAACGATGAGTAAAGTAAAGGAGAAAGAAACAAAAAAAAAAGAAAAAAGGAAAAAACGCAAGAAAAAGGAAAATAAAAACGAGATATGAACGATCTCTCGATTATTAAGATCTGATTTTGGTAGATCATTTGTACGATCGACACGATAAATCATTATCTATTGTGTCCGTTCTTTTCTATTTTTTTTTCTTTCATCTTTTCTATTTCTTTTCTCGATTTTACACACAGTTTGAAAATTGAAAGAGTATTTTATCGATAGGAAACAAAAGTTAAAAATTCATTCGAAAAGAATGTGTGATCCTCTGATACATGCATATTCACGATTAAACCTGTCTCTCTCTCTCTCTCTCTCTCTCTCACAGACACACACACACACACACACATACACACACAGAGCCGTTATTTTCTCATATAGACAATGTTAAGAGAAACGAGGAAATAAAAGAAAACGAAGAAAAGAACAAAGAAAAAGAAAAAGCAAAACGAAAGAAATAAAATAAATTGATTTTACAAAAATGGAGCCAATGATAAACGCTTAAAGATAATTTATTCCTTTACTTTTCTTTCTTTCTTTCTTTCTTACTTTTTTCTTTTCTTTACTTTTCCATTTTTTTCTTTTCTTTTTCTTTCTTCTTCTTTCTTTCTTTCTTTTCTTTTTTTTTTTTCAAGCTCCTTTCAAGATCGTTACAGATAATGCGTGCATTTTTTTTCCACGACGTTATCGATATCATATATCATTGTCAGCAATGTTTTCTTTTCTACTTTGTTACATACCACACCCATACAAATATCAACTTATCAAACTACAAAACCACATACACACACACACACACATATATATATATACATACTGATACATTGAAACAATAGGTTTGTTCGTGGATTGTTTAGTTAACTGCATTGTCCGCTTGAGAATTGAGAGTAAAACTATACGGAGCGAATTGTTTACGAAACTGTTTCTCGCAGTTTATTATTATGCGTTTGAGAATAAACTATCATTGAAGAAAAACAATTGGCTTAGTGCTATCGACTTTTTCCATCATACGTCACATAAATTTTTTTTCTCTCTCTTTTTTTTTTTTTTCTTCTTTTTTTTTCTTCTTTACACGTCAATATATCACTCAAAGAGATATTGAAATAATTCCCAGTTTAATTTCGCGCGATATCGAAAATTATAAAGCTTTGATATTGTCGTCGTTCAATTTTAATGGACAATGATTGGACGCTCATATTATGATTATCGAGGAAATTTTCAAATTTGATTTAATACTCTCAACGATTGACGAAGATGTTGACGTTAGAAAGACAATCTTCAAGATTCAAAGAATGAGAATAACATCGAGTTAATGATTCAACTAGTTTCATATCATCTGATATCTCATCTAATATCTCATCTCAATCTCGTATCAAAACAAACTGCGGAATGAACGAATATGAATTTAAAATACATTTCCGATAATTCTATAATGATATCAAAAGCTTTCAATAGACGTTTTAAAGACAAATTTTTTTAACGTTTTAATTAAAAACTATTTAACGATGTTATTTTAATCGTCGGATTTAATTGATAAAAATTTCAAAATATTCGAGAGAATTTTTCTCAATTCTACATCTGTGTTTCGTTAGTTCGTTTCAATTCTTTTCCCTTTTTTTTCTTCATCTTGTATTTATCTTCCAAAAAACCAATTCCAAAAATTATTCTCCACTCTTCGTTTCTTGCAAAAAAAATCGTCGTTTTTTTTCTCATTTTTCTTTTTTTGTTTTTTTTTTTCTACTTCGCAACGAACTCTCAAGTCGATCGCACGATGTTACCCAATGCTTATTTAAAATGTAAAAAAAAAAAAAGAAAAGAAAAAAGAAATGCAACTTGATCTGGGTGACGAATAATGAAAGTCACGTAAAGTTCGCCACCGACATTGGACGTTGAGACGATGGGAGGGTGGGTGTAAGGGGAGTTTAATTATTGTTGCAAAGGGGTTAAGATTGTGAACGACGAAGGGAAAGAAAAGAAAGGGTTTCGCCATTTGTACAATTCCTATGGGTAAGGATGGAATAAAGAAAAAGAAAAACAAAAAAAAAAAAGAAAAGAAAACAAAAAAACCAAGAAAAGAAGAAAAATAAAAGAAAAATATATATCACCTCAATGATCATTCATTTTTATTCGATTTGGCTCGTATATCGTACAGAAATCTAATAAGATCGATAAATAAAGAAAAATAATTAAATGAAAATCATTTCTTAAAAAATATACACGAGAATATATTTATAGAATTGATAGAATATATTCTATCAATATAATATATCTATATACATATATACATATAAAATATAAAATATATGTATATATGTGTGCATATAAAGTAATAATTAATTTTAAGGATTTAACATTAATTTGTATCTTTGATGATGAATAATAAAGAACAAAAGAAAAAGAAAGAAAGAAAAAAATAAATAAATAAAACGAAACTTTCAAAATACCAAGACATTGTCATCGACAAATTATACTTAAAGAAAAATACTCGAGTGAAAGTGATAGGTTGATTTAAAAAAAATTTTTCTCTCAAACGATCATAAATAATCTGCCATTTTTACGCTCACATTACAATATCATATATCATTGTCAGTTTATTTTACTTTTTTCCTTTTTTATATATACATATACAAATTTACAATCATTCATTAGATTCATTTATTCGTTGGAAGCGAAAAAAGAAGCAAAAAAAAAAAAAAAAAAAAAACAAAACCCCTCTCTACGGTCCTCAATTAAATTTTCATTTATCAACGAAAGAGATTAGGTTAGTACGAAAATAGCTATTCCACATTCCTCTCTACTTTTTATTTCACCTTTTCTTCTTATCAAATTATTGAATTCTTTGTTCTTTTTCTTTTAATTCTTTCCTATTTCTTTTATCATTTCTTTTTTTTTTTTCTTTCCATTTTTCCCTTCTTCTTCTATAGGAATATCATAAGGGCGGATATCCGTCATTTGCATTTTATTCCTGGTACATTCTATAGATACCCATGCCTTTAAACAAGTTGGAGTTGTCGCGAAATATAGTCAAATCATCTCCATCCTCTCTCTCTCTCTATATATATATATATTTTTTTTTTTGT
Source organism: Vespa mandarinia (assembly GCF_050613455.1). Lineage (NCBI taxonomy): Eukaryota > Metazoa > Arthropoda > Insecta > Hymenoptera > Vespidae > Vespa > Vespa mandarinia. The sequence goes on along the minus strand of NC_140812.1, from coordinate 8,405,968 downwards.
CTATATCTTCATCTTTTTCTATCTATCATTACCTATCTATCTATCTATCTATCTATCTTTTTCTGTTTTATTCATAAATGTTGTATCCGGTCTAGAATGTTAATATAATTTTTTACCTTACAATAGTTTCCTTTGTTCAATGTTACCATCAGGTTGCTACCCTTCTGTCTCTCTCTCTCTCTCTCTTTCTCTCTCTATATATATATATATATATTATAATTAATAATTTTTATAATACAATTATTCTGTAATAATAAAAATTATAATAATAATAATAATAATAATAATAATAATAATAATAATAATAACATTTATATATATATATATATATGTATGTATATACATATATACATATATAATATATATATATATAATGTATATACATATACCTCTTTTGCTCTTATTTTTTATTTTTTTTTTTTTTGTTATATTTCCTCTTAAACTTCTAAACTCTGTATCGCATTCTACACTTCGAGTGAGATAACTTGTCGATCCTTTAATTCCGCATTGTTATAAGAAGACTTTGCGTTTATTAATTTCCTTTCTCTCTCTCTTTCTTTCTCTTTCTATCTTTCTGGCTCTCTCTCTCTCTCTCTCTCTCTCTCTCTCTCTCTCTCGTTTTCTCTTTCTCTTTCTCTTTCATTCTCTCTCTTTCTTTCTCTCTCTCTCGTTTTCTCCTTCTCTTTCATTCTCTCCTGTCTCTTTATGTACTTTCTTTGTTAAGAAATTTATTATACAGGATGATACTAAACAAAATTTATAGACGTATTTTGTTATACTTATATAAAAGAATTTTATTAGAATTTTTATTAGAATTTATCATTTTAATTTTATTATTTTTTCGATGTATTATATCATATAAATGTTTTACTGATTTTTGTTGTAAAATAAATTAATATATATATATATATATATATATATATATATATATATATATTATGTTATTATAATATTTTTTTATTTGTATTTTCAATAATCTCTTATTTTATTTAATTAATTTTTTATTTATATATAAAATATTATTATAATGAAAATGTTAGCCAATTAAATTCTTTTTCCATGCAATAAATCAATTTTGTTATTTTAATAAAAAAATTAATCACAAATGTTATATAAAATTATTTTTTTTTTGATTATATGAACTAATAAATATTTATTAATTGCACAAATAATTATTTGTTTCATAACATTATAATCATCTCATATGCGTATTTTATCTTCAGATCAAAATTTTTTAATATGAAATTTTTTAAAAATATATTGATTAGAATTTGTTCTGTAAAACTGGTACGAGATATTGATTTAATGTAAAATTTGTTTTGAATCACCTTATACATGTATTATAATTAAAACGCGGTGTATCATCGTCCTTCTTCGAGTTTTCAAGTTGTCTATCCAATGAGATCGTTAAGAGAGTTTCGTCACTATCGTTAATCACCCCTACTACAGATAATTTCAATTCTAATCTAAATTCAGTTGACCCCAATGAAATTAATGATAATAATAACAGTAATAATAATAATTACATATAATAATCGTAATAATCATAAGAATAATAAGAACAAGAATAAGAACAAATATTTATATTTTAATATTAATAATTTTTCACTATATATGTAGTAATTTTGTGCATATATAGTTCAATATCATATTTGAATCATTATAGTATTATAATAATAATAATAATAAAAATAATAATAATAATAATTATTATTATTATTATTATTATTTTGTAATAACAATAATTAATTTATAGTAATAAAAATTATTATAAAAATAATTGTAAAGATAAACTATCATTGCTTTTTTATCAATAATAATTTATATATATATATATATATATATATATATATATATTATATCAATATATAGTAAATTATAATAATTTTTATAATAACTACAATTATTCTGTAATAATAAAATTTATACTAATAATAATAATAATAATAATAATAATAATAATAATACTACTAATAATAATAATAATAATTAGTATTAGTGTCATTAATATCAATTAATTAATTAAGTATTATCATTACAATCTAATTAATAATTCATATTACTGTTATATGAAAGATATTATATTTTGTTTTAAAAGTTCAAATGTTATATAACAAATTAGCCTTTCGAAAATCATTATATCAGGTATTTCTCATTTAATCATATTAATCAGGTATATCTCGAAACGAGATATCTCGTTGGAAGACCAGGATAGATTGATAAACCACAGAAATTCAAAGATCTTATGAATGATGATAGCACATGAGAGCTCTGTTGAGCAAGAAAAGGTCCGATGTTACTACGTTTCGCGTTTTGAGTTTTACCATCTACACGTTTCAAATCTAACGAACCGCTTGTACCATTCGAGAATATCGCTTTAGACGAGCTTATGAATAAATTTCGCGTTTGACATTCACACGGAATGTGAATATCAAATGAACGCTTTGACTTTTCTTATCTGATAGTAGTCAGATAGAAAGATAGATACATAGATAGATAGATAGATAGATAGATAGATAGATAGATAGATAGATAGAGAGAGAGAGAGAGAGAGAGAGATAATGAGGGGAGGAAAGTTGGGAGGGAAGGAAGTGGGACAGAACGTTCATCTAAATTTTTTTTTTATTCGTTCGATATGAGAAATAAAAAAAGAAATTATGATTTATTTCTTTTTTCTTTTCTTTTCTTTTCTTTTTTTTTTTTTCTTTTTCTATTTTTCTTTCCTTTTTCTTTCTTTAAATAAAATTAAATCAAACGAAAACGTATATAAACGTAGGAAATAATTAATGATTATAATAATAATAATAATAATAATAATAATAATAATAATAATAATAATAATAATAATAATTAATCCATGTCCATTTTTATTTTAACGATATTAAAGATGGAATTGGATTATTAAAAATCAAATCTTCTTGTTCTTCTTCCTTTTTTTTTTTTTTTTTTTTTTTTTTAAATAAAAACGTACGAGCATTGAGAGTGTTACAGTTGGTATTGTCAAAAGCATACAATAGCGTTAAATGTCTATTCAATTTGAAAGATATTCACGTGTGTCCACTCGACAGAACGATTAAACTACTAGAAAGTGTCATTTTCATCTATATATATATATTCTGTGTTTAGAGATATAGAGATATATAGATAGATAAATAGAGAGAGAGAGAGAGAGAGAGAGAGAGAGAGAGAGAGAGAGAGAGAGAGTGAATATCTTTATGTCCCTTAGATTAATGCTAGTAACGATAAGGATTCCCAACTGAGAGCACTTTAACTTGTCTGAAACAGGTGCATACAGTAACTGAGCAAAACTCATCGGAACTATAATTCTGTCTAGTCGTTATCACGGTATCAAATTTTAACTCGTTTGTGTGTATATATATATATATATATATACATATATATAAACTGTTCGCCATTGTTAATAATAACAAAAACTTATCAATGAGTTTTATAAGTTCTTACATAATT
>NC_140812.1:8392500-8400000 GCF_050613455.1 Vespa mandarinia | reverse complement strand
GTACGTAATTATACTTCAATCATTTTACAGATTATATTACATAATACACTTTGTAATTGTCATTATTGTCCATTGCAAATTTACCTCTCGTTTATATTCCCTTTTAAAGATATTCGTAAACAATTTCGTTCTAAAATATCTTCATTGATTTCTCAAAATACGTAAAAATGTCGTAAATAAAAATCGATTGATACTAAACGTATGTTATAATTTTTATAAAATTCTTTTTTTTTTTTTTTAATTTCAAGACCAACATTTTTCGAGATTTCAATGTTAGATATAATATTACAATGAATAATTATTTATGTTTTTCTTAATGAATCGATATATTTTTTATTTGTAAAGTGTTATAATTTATGTAATGACGAATTCAATTATATGAAATTGTCGATCTTGAAATAATTTTGAAAAAACAATGGAAGTATTTGATATATACGTTTGTGTGTATGTGTGTGTGTATGTATTAAATAAAAAAAAATGCATGTAATAAAATTTTGTGAAATTATTTTAACCCAATTTTTAAAAATTTGAAAAATATAAATTTTGATCGATTTGTTAAATAATCTCGAATGAAGAATAAAAATATTTTATACATAATATATATTTATAATATATATTATAAAATTTCTTTCATTTTAATTATTACAAATTCTACCCAAAATTATATATACTATTATAGACTATACAAAATTTTGTTATATTTTTTTTTTTAATTTTAGGTATATATATACACACCCGCATATATATATATATATAAAATTTTATATATAAGTAAAATTTCGCAAAATAACAATGAAATAATTTTCTGTAATAATTCTAAGATTAGAAAATACTTTCGGGGTTATTCGAACACTATAAGGAAAAAAGAAAAAAAGAAAAGGAAAAAAAAAGAAAAAAGAGAAGAGAAAGAAAAGAAAAAAGAAGAAAAGAAAATTTGAAAATATTCGTTCAGAAAAGCACGCATCCATTAAAGAAATATTCGAAAGTTTAATCATTCGAGGATATAAAAGAACGATATAAAGAAGATGTTGTATTTAGTGAATGAATTCGACCGAAATGAATCTCTTCATATAGGAGTATAGTATTGAAAAATATAGAATTCTTTCTCTTTCTCTCTCTCTCTATTTCTCTCTCTCTCTCTCTCTTTCTCTTATTCATTATCGGTGATGCGAAAATACGAATCCTATTGGGATACCTTGAGCAAGGATAATATTTAATAGCGTTAACGTGGTCCTCTGAAAAATCCTTCTTCGAATTTAACATTGAATATATCGTATAGTCGGATTTCACTGCGTTTCCGCAGCGGTAAAAGCGGTTTGAAATAGCGACCATTAAATAAATCCAATTCATAAAATGCATCGATATAGTGAATACATATTCTTTGTTAAATTATTACTCTAGAATTTGTCTATACATTACAACAAATATTATTTAATGAAAGAGAGAGATAGATAGATAGATATATATATATATATATATATATATATATAGAGAGAGAGAGAGAGAGAGAATTTCATCCAAAATATTTATTTTGAAAGAACTACAGCATATGATTGGACTTTAATTGCTGCAAATGATTGGACGCCGTTGGATCTAATAGAAATTCAAAAGTTTCAACGTTAAACACTTGAAAGGAGTATATACGATTTAATAAGCGAATAATTAAGCTTTTTGAATCGAGTAATTATGTTTATGTATATGTACGTTTATGTGTATTTAAATGTTCAAAGTTACGACTTTCAAAAATGATTAATTATCTGCATACGTTTTGATACGCGAATGATGTTTTAATATCTAAATTGTCAGAATTATCATTAATAATTTATAATCGTAATTAGAATATTGACATGGTATTTGATTAAATTAACGTTTATAATTATACGATTGTTAACAATCATCTTATTTATTATTGTTCAAAAAATTACCGTTATTATATATATATATATATATATATATATATATATAATAACATATATATATATATATATATATATATATATATATATATATATATATGTTAGAGTTTAATCGACACTTTATCGCGGAAAATGGAAATTTAATGAAATTTCGCGGTTCAAATAAAATCGTAATAGTATCTATGATTCTGAAGTAACAATAATATTTTCAATACGTTTTCAATAATCAATTACATTTGTGCGTTTTAATAATTATCAAAGAACGCTTATCGGTGTTCAATCGATTGGGATGATTTTCATACGTACAATTTGGAGTTGAGATAAATTATAACAAAAAAAAAAAAAAGAAAAAAAAAAAATTCTCAATCTCGTTTGAAAATAATTAAAATTTGAAATCAAAAAATATATTAAAATTACTCGACAACGAAATAATAATTATATATATATATATATATATATATTCTGCAAATATTTTTCGTTTGAAATGAAATATCGAATTAAAAAACCATCGTTCCATTTTAGTAATCGTCAATGCAGTTAATAAAAATGCTTATTTATTCATTTGAATTTTTCCTGTTGAAATTCTCAAAGTAAGTGAGAAAGAGAGAGAGACAGAGAGAAAGAGAGAGAGAGAGAGAGAGAGAGAGAGAGAAGGAGAGAATCATAAAAAATTCTTGACTTCGTCTTACGATAATGAACGTGAAAAAAATTATTCAAAAAACCTGCAATAATATCTTATCGAAATTTTTTTTTCTTAAAACAAAATGAGATATCGAATAATAAGCATAAAGATTATTTTGATAAGTATCAATGCGGTTGATAAAAATGCTTATTTATTCCTTTGAATTCATTTCTATTGATATTCTCAAAGTAAGGGAGAAAAAGAGAAAGAAAAAATAAATAGAAAGATGGATAGATATATAGATAGATAGATAAATAGATAGATAGAAAGGTAGATAGATAGATAAAATCTTAATGAAGAAGATATGTAAATTGTTTAGGAATTGAAAGACATGTTGATATCTTTCAGTAATGGAAGAGGGGTGAGGGTTTAAAGATTAGGGATTTGGGGGTTGGGAGTTTGGGGGTTGGAGATTGGTTTGTAAAAGTGGTGCATCGATGCTCAGAGTTATTTGATATGGAGGTTGAAACTGATTAAAAGTTTTTCCCTTGCGTTGATCGGTAAGTCGAAGTAACGTTTGAACGTGGGCGACATTAAAAGTTTTTTAACACGAAGAAATGAACTCGCGCCATCGCGAGTAAAGAATCTTTAAAAGATACACCGAGCTGGGGAAACTTTTGGAAAATCGATTGTCGAAGAGAATCGAACGGTGATAGGACGGAATGATGATCGAAGAAAAAGAGATTACAAACGTGTCTATTACGTCGTTGATTGTTTTCAACGTGACCATTGGACTTCTTTCTTCATAACAATTTTTTACAGTTCAACATCTGATCAGAAATGAACGGTGGTTTTTCTTTTTCTTTTTTTTTTTTCTTTTTTTCTTGGTTTTGTTTTTTATTCTGTTTGTTTGTTACCTTTTTTTTTTTTTTTTTCGTTCTTACCTTTTTTCTTTCCTTGACTCTCACTACTTTCTTAATATTATATCTCTTCTTTTCTCGTCTTTCATTCGAAAGTCGATTAGAATTTTGTAATTTTTCTATTTATACTTTTTTTCTTTGCCTGAGAAAATTTTTTGTTTTCGTTTTCTTGATCTTTTTTTTCTACTTCTGTTTTTTGTTTTTACTCCTTTTTTCTTCAATTGACAATAATATGATTATTAATCTAGTGATTCAACAATAGAGATTTTTTGTTTCTAACGAAGATATTTTTTATTCTTTTTTTCTCTTATTTCTCTTGTTTTCTTTGATTTTGATACTTTCTTTTTTTTTTTTTTTTTTTCTTTTTCTTCCCTCGTTTTCAAACGTTTTCCATTAAATTTTATTCTATGAAAATTTTATTTTATTTGACTTTGTTTTATTTTATTTTTGCAAATCTTTCTTTTTCCTTTCACCTGTACTACTTCATTTGTTTTTGTTTACTCTACAAGATATTACATTTGTAATTTTCTTTTTTTTGTCTTTATAACTATATTATTCTATCTTCGTAATTTTGTCTCTCTCTCTCTCTCTCTCTCTCTCTCTCTCTCTCTCTCTCTCTCTATCTCTTTCTTTTCTTTCCTTTTTCTCTTTTTTTCTCTCCCTGCAATATTTATCCCTGTTTTGCCATTTGATTTTAATATTGTTATTATTTTTTTATATATTTTTGTCATCTCATTTCTCTTTTCTAATTTTACTTCATTCTCTCACTTTGGTACGTATGATATTTTTTCCCTCCCTTAAATTCATGATATACACTTCATACAATTATGATATTTTATTCTCTTTTTTCTAAACAATTTTTTTTTTAATCTAAAAACATAACAAATAATAATGTTCCTGTTCTTGTCACTTCCTTTTTTTTTCTTTTTTTTTCTTTTCTTTTTTTCGCATTTTCAATCAAAACAAACACAAATAAATAATATTTTTTGAATAATCTTTTCCTTCGAATTTTGATCAATTGATCGTAGCACTTTTATCGACAATATCGTTTTTAATTTCCTTCGTTAATAGTAACGACATTTTTCTAAATAAAAAAAAAAAAAAAAAAGAAAAAAAAAGAAAAGAAGGAGAAAAGAAAGGTAGAAAGAAAGAAATATTGCGGAAAAATAATATTTTTCTTTTTCATTCGAACTCATCAAATGTACTTGACAACTAATTTATTTTTCAGCGATATCGCTCATCATTAGATCGCTTAAGTTTTCTTTCTCTTGCGAAAAGGAAGGAAAAAGAAAAAAGAAGAGTAAGAAAGAAGGAGAGAGAGAGAGAGAGAGAGAAAAAGAGAGAGAGAGAGAAAAAGAGAGAGAGAGAGAAAGAAAAAAAAAGAACTTCATCGATACTTGTTTCAATGGCTATAAAAATACGCAGTCTCATAAAACTGAAACCGACGCACGTGGACACATCGAATAGGATCTTATCTAATCATGACGTAAACCACTTTATTTCACAAGATTTCTATTGTGTTGTAAATTCAGGATCGCATTCATACTACAGCAGTCCTTGAGCGAACAACATCTTCCATTTATCAGGATCATATAAAGAATAATATCTGGTTATTTAATTATATTCATTACGAATTTTACTTTATTTTTTTATATGTATATATTTTTTCTTTCTTTTTTTTTCTTTTCTTTTTCTTTTAGTTTATTAAAAATAAAAATGTCGATAGTCGACATATTCACGATAAATCGTTTTATTAAAAGAAAAATAAAATGGAATTGAGTGTGTGTATACCTCTATATGTGTGTGTATTTGTGTGTGTGTGTGTGTGTGTGTGTGTGTAGTATAAATATCATTGCATTAAAAACCAAAAAAAAAGAAACATATATATAAATATAAAAATAAATCGATTTTTTCAAAGCAAGTTCGAAATAACAAAAAAAGAAAAAAAAAGAAAAAGAAAGAAAAAAGAATTCGAAAGGAGAAAAATTTGTCTTTCTTCGATTTTAGAAAAAAATATATTAGGCTATTCATTTTTTCTTTTTTTCTTTTTCTTTCTTTTTGTTTTTTTCCTTTTAATATTTTTATTCCTTTTCGAAGGAAAAGATGATTATTTTTCTTTTTTCTTCGTCTTGTTTTTTTCTCTTTTTTTTTTTTTTTTTTTTTTTTTTTTTTTAATATAGCTCACGGAGAAGAAGAAAAAGAAAAGGAAAAGAGAGAGAAAGGGAGAGAGAGAGAGAGAGAGAGAGAGGAAATAATGAGGTTCCCCATCCCCCTCCCCCCTTCGCAGGAGGTTGTCGATCTCTCTTCCCCCAGGATGTGCCGTACGATAAATGCGGCCCTGTGTAAATTTATCGCTTGGCTTGCACGGAAGAGGAAGTTAGCTTGATAAGGTAGATAGGTAGTACACGAGTGTTCTCCTCGAAGATATTTATTTTCGTGAACGATACTATACCGGGATTAGAGTGATTTCTTCGATAAAATCTTTCTCTTCGTGGCGACTCCAATCGATATCAATCGATAGGAAAGACGACCGGTGGTGATTCGTGAGCATGAGAGTGGTGAAGGCGTGAGGGTAAAGAAGGAGAAGAGAGAGAGAGAGAGAGAGAGAGAGAGAGAGAGAAATAATGAAAGAAAAAGAAAAAAAAAAAAAGAAAAAGAACTTTTTCTCCTCTTATATCTTCTTTCTCTTTCTTTCTTTTTCTTTTTCTTCCTTTTCTTTCATTTTCTTTTCTTCTTGTCTGTTTCTGTTTCTTTTTCTTTTTCTTTTTCTTTTACTTTTTCTTCTTCCGAGCCCGCATCAACTATCCAAAGACTTACTCTCACTTTGATCTTATTTAATATTTCACACGAACTGTTCGATGAGCATTCTTCTGATATTTTTTATTTTTAATACCAGTGATTCTCAATCTTTACAAATCCTTCCTATAGTCTCTATCTTCTTATTCACTCTCACCAACGATCTTCTCGCCGTTCAATTTATATGATATTAATATCGCGAAAACGTCGCAATTCTATTCTTCTCTTCCTTTTTTTTTTGCTTTTACTTATTTTCTTTTTTTTTTTGCTTTTACTTATTTTCTTTTTTTTTTTCTTTTTTTTTAATTTTCTTTTTTCTTTTTTTTTTTTGATAGACATTCGTGAGAAAGAAAAAAAAGGCAAGAAAATTCTAAAGACGAATTTATACGTCGGATCTATCCGTACAATCGTCCTCAGTTCGATCATCGATTTATCGCAATTAATTCTTATATCCGACATATTTAAATAAACGACAGCTCGTACTGGATGGTAAATTTTTGTTTTATTTAAAATTCTAAAAGAAAATTACTTACGTTAATTATATCGAATCCGATAAAATTCGTTGCATTTCATTGATATAATAGAGTTTACATTGTGAAAATGTTTCTTAAAAATATTCGAATAAAAAGTAGAAAGGAAAAGAAGAAAGAGGAAGAAAAAGGAAAAAGAAAAAAAAAAGAAAAAAAAAAGAAAAAAGAAAAGAAGAGGAAACCAAAAAAAAGAACGAAAAAGGAAAAAAAATTATTTAGAAAAAAAAAAAAAGAACGAGGCACCAATTGTTCCGGGCACTCATTCTACGTACGTAAATACGCATAAGTCGAACTAAAATATGATACTTGATCGTTTAAATATTTTAAATGAAATGAAAGTTACACTCGTGAAAATAATAATATAGCATAGCAAGTATGAATGACGATGAGGCTGGGGTTTGAGGTAGGGATAAACGGTTGAAAAAGTTAGAAAATAAAATGGTATACAAGACCGGTGGTAGATCATTACAGAAAAGTGGCCATTCCATTATAAACTTTTTAAGTAATTAAGACTTAAGAGATTTTCAAGAGAATTAACGATAGAAAGGCTTGCCAACTTACCAACTTGCTTGTTTACTTGCTCGTTTGATTGCTTGCTTACTTGTTTACTTACTTTCTTGGTTCCATGCATTGTATACTCCATTTCTCAAATGTATAGTTAATCCTTGAAGTATAACAGTGTAAAATGGCTCTTTTCACTTTAGGCTAAATATCAT
>NC_140812.1:8362500-8387500 GCF_050613455.1 Vespa mandarinia | reverse complement strand
GCTTTGTCTTTTTTCGTTTGTTTTATTTCTGTTTTTCTTTTTTTTTTTTCTAACAAATGTATCAAAATCTTTCTTCATATTGTCGTTCGCGAGGTGCAAAGAAATAGTAAGGTTTTTTTTGTTTTTAATATCTTCATAGAGAACGGAATAGAGCCTAATACGTCTTAGGATTTAGGATTAATACGTACCTGGATCTAATCTTCGTTTGAACATCTAAACGTTTTTCTATCTTTGATATAATAGTCGATAAAAGTGGAACAAGAATTGCTGACATGTAGCACCTCAAATGCACCACTTGTGACTATTTATTTATCTCCCTCTCTCTCTCTCTCTCTCTCTCTCTTTCTATATATATATATATATATATATATATATATATGTGTGTGTGTGTGTGTGTGTGTGTCTATATGTATATCGTAGGATTCTAGGAGTATGTTCTCGAATTTATCGTAATATATCTGTCGTGATATGCCTAAAGGATATACGTAAATCCTCCGACGCAAATTGAAGCTTTGAAAGCGTTTTGATGTTTTCAGTTTGAGTCAAGCAAAATGAATTTATTTCTAGAGTTTCTATTATCGACGAACGAATCAATAATAAATACATATGTATAACTATGTTTCATATTTATCGATATTTTAGATTTGCAATTGTCATTTGTTTCATTATCGAAATATTTTTATTTCGTACATTTTGTCACAGCAATGACATTATTAATGAAGGAATTAATTATAAATATAATTAATGAAGGAATAATTTTTTCTTTTTTTTATTTTTTTTTTGTCTTCTTTTCTCATTTCCAAACATTTAATGTTCATTGGATTTCTCAAGTTCATGAAGATATACGATATAACGTTCTAACGGATTAGGATTAGATACTGAAACGAAAAAAAAAAAAGAAGAAAAAAGAAAAAGGGAAAAAGGGATTAAATGTTTTCATTCCCTTTTTTCTCTTTTTGTCTTTACTTTTTTTCTCTCTCTCTCTCTCTCTCTTTTTCTTTTTTCTTTTTTGTTTTTTCTCTTCTTCTTCCTCTTTTTTCTTTTTTCCTTTGTAATTTCGTTATTTCCTATCAACGTGATAATAGTAATAATAATAATAATAATAATAATAATAATAATAATAATAATAATAATAATAATAATAATAATAATAATAATAATAATAATAATAATAATAATATTAAATGAAAATTTTTATTATATAAATCATATTTAGATATCGTATATATAAGAGATATTCTATTTATTTTTTCTGACGCATTTTTTTACGAAAAAATAAAATTTAGATATTTAAGTTAGAAATGTGACAAGATAAATCTTTTGATTCAACGTTCAAATTGATAAATTTTATTTGTATAAACTTCGAAGTTTCTCAGGAAAATTAATTCCATTCGTAGTAACACGTTATTATCACATAGAAGCTTTAATTCGTCCATTAGGAAAATGGAAGGATGACAAGTTTTCGAGAAAATCATACGATTCTATCGGTATCTTAAAGGAAATGAGATTGGAATAAGCAAAGTTAGTTTCTTACTCTCTCTTTCTCTTTCTCTTTCTCTCTCCCTCTCTCTCTCTCTCTCCTTCTCTCTCTCTCTCTCTCTTTTCCTCTCTCCTTCTCTCTTTCTTTGTCTCTCTTTATTTTTGTTTTTGCTTTTTCTTTTCCCATTTACAAACATTAACGTTTATTGGATTTCTCAAGATATACGATATAACATTCTAACGGATTAGGACAAGGTCGATCTAAAAAAAATTATGTATATAGATAATTATATAGATAAGATAATTTATAAACAAGGTGTCTTCATTATTACATTTTACATATATATATATAAGTATATCGTATTACATAATATATTCATTTCTCTCTCTCTCTCTCTCTCTCTCTTTCTCTGTCTCTCTTTCTGTCTCTCTTTCTGTCTCTCTTTCTTGATAATGATTTCGGGGATATTATAACAGTATAAAAAAAAAAAGAAAAGAGGGAACTTCAAAGGGTGATTTTTAAAAAATTTCGTAAAAAAAGTTGCTCATTTCTCCTTCCTCGCAATTTCTCTTTTTTCCTTTTTTTTATTATTATAATTTTATTTTATCCACGAAATATATATTATATTGCAATTATATTACTATATTACATATAACGTACGGAATATATATCATATATAATAAATAAATATATATATATATATTTATTTATTTATTCATTTATTTATTATGTAAATACTTGAAACAGGATGAACAAAACGAAATATAAACATTCGTAATTATCCAATTGATATTTTATATCATAAAACAGATAACAAGGAGAAACACTTATATCCAATTGTTTAAATGCTTTCCGATGATCGCTATTTACTTATTTATGAATTATTTTCAATATATACATATATATATATATACATACATACAAACATATAATATCAGACAGTCTAGTATTCTAATATGTCTTACTATGAGCAAATCCTTAATTTACGAAGTAGTGAGTTAGTTGCCGAAGTAATATATATATATATATATATATATATATATAGATAGATAGAGAGAGAATTCCGGTGTTCTCTCGAAATTATTTCGTTGTTAGCCATCACCAACGAGTTAATGAGCAATTCAGTTAAAGGTACGAGAAAAGACAATTCTCATGAATGTCGAGGAACAACACAAAATGTTAACTCTAGTTGTATTCTCTCTCTATCTCTCTTTCTCTTTCTCTCTGTATGTGTGCTTCCTTTTAAACTTACTTTCTGTCTCTCTTTCTCTCTCTCTCTCTCTTTCTCTCTCTCTTTCTCTCTCTCTCTCTCTCTCTTTTTATTTCTATGTATCTATCAATCTATTTATCTGTCTATCTATCTATTTATCTATTTATCTATCTATCTCCCTCTCTCTCTCTCTCTCTCTCTCTCTCTCTCTCTCTCTCTCTCTCTTTCTTTCTCCCTGTTTCTTATAATCATTTCTCGAAGTTACTCGAAAATCTTGAAAGGAAGTAAGTAAGTAAGTAAGTAAGTAAGTAAGTAAGTAAGTAAGTAAGTAAGTAAGTAAGTAAGTAAGTAAATAAATAAGAAACTAACCACTTATTGCAAAAGCGACTAAGAACGAATTTTAATTGGATGAACTAGCAGATTATTTCAGAGAATAAAATCAGAGAAAAGAGAGGAGGATGGCTTGATGTTTTTGTTCGCTTGAAAACCGGGTTGGGGGATGGGGGAGAGGGAGAGTGAGGGATGAAAATTTATCATGATCGATAGACGTTGATCGTAGCGATTTGTGCGAAATCATGACAAATTAAACGAGAGGAGAATTTTCTTTACACTCTACTTAATTATATTCTCATTCAGAAATATTGCCCATCAAACGAAAATCAAAAATAGTTCTGCTTAATTTTATTTTAATGAGAATCTTTCTCTGTTTGTTTTTTATTTTTTTTTTTTTTGTAAATTTCATACATAAATCTTAACATCTTCCTCGTATTTTTCCCTTGTTTATTTTTATTTTGTATTTTGTTCTGTTTTCTTTCTTTTTTATTTCTTCTTTTTTTTCTTATAACTTAGTTCAATTTTTCATTATCGAACTTCGATGTTTTCATTGAATATATATATATATATATATATATATATATATATAAAATATGTATCATAGAAAAACTTCAATCGAAACAAAACGGAAGACCTGTTCTAATGGCAACAGGTGCCATTACTGTTAGATCGTCCGAATTCTAAACTTCGAATGGATTTTTATTCCAGACGAATACGTGACGAGAATAACGTTACGATAGGTTGGTACGAATATTCGAAACAAAAGTTCTAATTGAAAATGTCTCACGAGTGACTTTAAACAATGATGTAAGCATTTAACGTACCAAGAAGATCGTTTTGTTTTTATCTTTTCGTTCTTTTTAATTTTCCGTTCCGTGAACTTTTCAATTAGGATGAAACGATGGATGACATTTTTCTATATATGTAACTATACAAATTTTATTACAATTCAATTACGTGACACGTGTAATATAAATTCAAACAAATAGCTTCCGTGTAAATTCGGTACTATTTTTATTATAGAAATGAAAGAAAAATGAAAGAAAATAATAATAATAATAATAATAACAATAATAGTAATAATTGATATCATTATATATCAAAAAAAAAAAAAAAAAAATGTCTCGATATTTTATGCTTAATCAGAAAAAAAAGATCTTTATATTCTTTTATATTAAAAAAAAAAAAAAAAAAAAAAAAAAAAAAAAAAAAGAAAGAAAATAAATAAATAACGTATAAATGCCACTTTGTCAAAATCAAATAAAAAGAAGCATAAAGTAACGTTATGAAAGTTTGTTAATAAAAGAAAAACAAAGAGAAAACAAAAAAAAAAAGAAAGAGAAGAAAAAAAAACGAGAAAATATCAATACACCATATTTAATAAACAGAATAAACGAATAAATAAAAATATTGAGAAAAAGTCGAGATCTTCAATATATTTCAATTGATATTTCCTAAATAATTTTATTTATTCTTTTTTATTTATCTCTTTTCCAATTCTCCTTATTCCTTCCCACCCCTCCTCCTTTTCTTCCTCCTCTCATCCCCTCCTATCTCGTACCTCTTGTAATAAAAAGAACATTCGTTTCTAATATTTTTCTTTTTTTTTTTTATATCAACGTCGATAAAGATAAAGAAAGAAGAAAAAAAAAAGAAGAAAGAAAAAAAAAAAGAAAAAAAAATAAAAAAGGTAAGACGTTTGCCAGTGGATCGAGGGGTGGGGAGGGGAGGAAAAAAAAAGATCCCAAAGAGCAATCGTATACATTGAAATACAAGAAATGTCCATTAAGTCGTCGAATAGGAATGACCAGTGAAGTGCATACGAGATGGATTAGCTGTCTCTTTCTAAATAGAAAAAGAGTGAAGGAAGGAAAGTAGATAGAAAAAAATTCAATCTTTGCGAGTCCACGCTTACCACGTTCGATCTTCCTTTTCATCTACCCTTTTTCTTCCTCTTCTACTTCTATCTCTTCTTCTTCTTCTTCTATCTCTTCTTCTTCTTCTTCTACCTTCTTCAACTCTTCATCCATCCTTTTCTATTTTCCCGGAGCAAACAACTTTTCTCAAGACGACTAGTTGAAAAAGCTTTATAAAGTATCTCAATGGACCATGATTATAAATCTACTTCTCCCTAAGATCTCTCCAGCTCTCTATTTAATTAGCCAATCTCTTTCTCTATCCTTCTTTTTCTTAGCTCAAATTAAAATAAATATTCATTTTCATTTTTAATCCATTCTCTCTCTTTCCCCTCCTTTCTCTCTCTCTCTCTCTCTCTCTCTCTACCTATCTATCTATCTCTCTCACATTTTCTTTAATATATACATATTATGTTCATATTATTTTATATTAATGGATACATAAATATAATATATACCTAATATATAACATATATATATATATACATCTTTCTCTTTTAATATATCAAAATTTTCTCACTCACTCTCACTCTCTCTCTCTCTCTCTCTCTCTCTCTGTCTTTTCATCTTTGATATAAATAACATATAAATATATCTGATCGGTGGAATAATTTTTCTTTATCTTCGTAGGATAAGAAATTTTCGTTCATATCTCTCTTCAATAATACAAGAAGATAAGTTGAATTAATATGTATATCATATGAGAGAGAAAGAGAGAGAGAGAGAGAGAGAGAGAGAGAGAGAGAGAGAGAGAGAGAAAGAGAAGAGAGAATCTTCTCTCAAAGCTCTTATACGGTAGACTTTTCGATTTATGCAAAATGTATGAGAGTTTATTCGAGCCACGTTGAGGATGCAAAACTGGTTATGATTCAATATAAGCTTCTATCCTATATAGATGAAACCCTCTTTTTATATCACTTTTATCTCACACTAGACCTATACGATTCTGTTCTCTTACTCTCTCTCTCTCTCTGTCTCTTTCTCTCTTTCTCTCTCTTTCTCTATCTATCTATCTCTCTCTCTCTTTATTTCTTCCTCTTTCTCTCTCTTTCTTCTTCTTTCTCTCTCTATCTCTCTCTTTATCTCTATCTTTCTCTTTCTCTCTTTCGCACAGTGAATATAAATGTGACAACATTTACATATGCATTTATGTATGTTAGTACTTATATATGTATGTGTGTATACCTTTAAAGACATTACTATGTCAGATATCTCCACGGTTTGTCAGTATCTTAAGCAATATGTATTTTATATCATTGAAGGAAATTCGTAAAAAGAATGTTCAAAATAACTTTCTTATATAATATTTTTCTTTCTTTTTTTTTTTTGTTTTCGTTTTTGTTTTTCAAGCGATTTATTTAAAACTATCGATTTTACGATAAATTCTGAACGACATCTTATCGACATATTTCCTTCTTTCTATTCTTTTTTTCTTACGTATACGTATATGGAAGATATTTGTGTGTGTGTGTGTGTGTGTATGTGTGGATGTGGATGTTCGTTTGAAAGAAAAATTATTTCATTTACTCCTTTTTGTTTGTGTTTCTCTCTCTCTCTCTCTCTCTCTCTCTCTCTCTCTCTCTCTTTCTCTTTTATTCTCTCTTTCTCTCTTTATAATTACTTCTAAATATTTATGATTTCGAAAAATATTTGATAAAAACGAGAAAGAAAATAAATACACTTCCTGCTCTTTTACAAGAGATATAATTAAAATGATCGGATAATTCGAATAAATTTGAAAAAGATTTTTAATAATATGTTTGATTTTTTTTTTTTTACGTTTGTTTGAAGAGAGAAAAAAAGAAAAGAAAACGAACAAATACTGTCGTTCTATATTTATCTGTTTCTCACCTTTCACGTGTTATCTTTCGTTTATGTGTTTTCTTCGAATCTAATATCGATCAGAAGCAATTTCACTTGTTCGAAATAAGTATAATAAACTTTCGGAACGATGTCTTTCAGAGTAAAGGTTTCATATCTTGATATCAACCCTTTATTTCTTTATTTCCAGAAAAAGAAGATAAAAAGGATGTAAGAGTGAGAAAGAAAGAGACATTATATCCCTTGTACATCAAGAAAAACTTTTAGAGATCTATTTCGCTATAGTGATAAACTTTGCGAGCGTGTTAATAATTTCTTATATCACTTTACTTCTACGTCTTTTCGAGTGACCAGAATAATTGAGATAACAATCATAAATGTGATAATAATCAATATAAACATTAGATGAAATATATATATATGTATGTATGTATTATTTATTATATCTTATTTATTTGTAAATTAGATGAAATTAATTTATTTTCATATGTTTATATATACCTATATATAATATTGTTCACGGGCAATCAAAAATAATAAATGAGATAATAATAAGAATATAATATATAATATATATATATATAATTTTTTACGTGATAATCAGAAAAATTTAAATGAGACAAATTTAAATAATTATTATTAAACAAAATAAAGATAAATATTATGATAAACATATTTTTATTATAACACTTGTTTTCTTTTCTTGCAAATTAGATAAAATAAATTCTCTCGAATATAATTAATCTGCTAATGTATAAATAATGACTAAAAAAATTATATACAATAAAAATAAGTATAAATATTATGATAAGACGTTTTCGAACATATGAATGCATTATTGTTATTTTCTATTTCTTTTCTTTTTTTTTTTGTTTTTTTTTTTTTGTTTTTTTTCTTTTTCTATAATTTATACAGAAATTAAATGAAAATTAATCTGATGTCATATAAGCATTTATAAATTTTATTCGTACTTACCTGTTTTTGTATAATATATGTTGAACTTTAACAGTACGAGCCCATTCGCTCTCAGTTGTTTTCAAACGCATCTTCCACGTAAATGCATAATCGGCTTAGGATTTCTTGTTTCTATTTGTAGAGAGAATGAGATACTTTCGAGGAAGAGACACGCCTCCCTGATAAATTATTTTCCACTTTGTTCGCTTTCAGTTATATCCTACTATCATTGGATCCACTTTGTTTCTCATTCTTTATACTTTTTATTTCTTTGTTCTCGTTTTATATCGTTTTGGATTTTCAAATAAAAATTACCATATGTATATATATATATATATATATATATATATATATAGATTTTTTTAAATTTATTTTCAAAGGAAGATAAAACAATTAAATTCAAATAATTTTTTATTTTTAAATTTTCATTGTCCGTAAATGTGTGTGTGTGTGTGTGTGTGTGTGCGAGCGCACGCTCGTAAATTATAATATAATTAATTAAAACTATACATGAAACGTTTTTCAAATTTCATTTTGAAAAATCTATAAAAATCTTTATTATCTGTGTTTCTTTAAAAAAAAAAGCTTTAATGTATATGTTCAACGTATAGTATGATCGATATAATTATAATTATATATTGAACATAATAATATTAAATTTTTTTCTGACATTTTAGGACGCTTTTTATAAAAAAAAAAAAAAAAAAAAAAAAGAATCTATAATATATTAAAGAAAAAAAAATGTGTGTGTGTGTGTGTGTGTGTGTGTGTCTGTATGATATCCATAAATAGTGAAAACAATGATTAATACAATCGATTCATTTTGGTTTGTTTTTTCTTCTTCTTTCCTCTCTTTTTTATTATTAAATATAATTAACAAAAAAATTTACGTTAATACTAATTGAAAATTCACGAGCCATTTGAACTTTTCTAGAACGATTCATTCTCCACATGACTATTATATACAATAATAATAATAATAATAATAATAATAATAATAATGGCAATAATCTTTACGAGTTTTATTTGCATTTAAATCAGAAGCCATAATTTTACTTTATTATCTTCTCCTATCTCTCACGTTTCTCTTTCATTTCTTTCTCCTAGCTCTTACTCTATTAAAATATAAATATAAATCCTCTCTCTATCCTTTCGCTAATCTCTCGTAGAGCAAAATTTATACGTACATATATGTATATGATATGGAATAAAAAGAACGATAATAATAACAATAACAATAACAATAATAATAATAATGGTAATAATAAAAAGAATAAAGGGAAAGAAGAAGTTAGGGAAGAAGGGGTTAGGACAAAGAAAAATGAGATAAAAAAAAAAAAAGATAAAAAATAAAGAAGTGCAGAAAGAAATGCAAGAAAAAAGAAGAAAAAAAAGAAGACAGAATTACAAGAATGAGAAACGAAAGAGAGAGAGAGAGAGAGAAAGAGAGAGTAAAAACATCCATCGAAAAGGGAAGAGTAAAGTAGCAATTTTTTTTGAATATGATAAGCTCATTGTCATGCCTAATCGAGAATATACCGACAAAAAAGAACCAGGAAGAGAGAAAGAAAGAGAGAGAGAGAGATAAAAATAGAGAAGAAAAATTAAAGAGACAGAGACAGAGAGAGAGAGAGAGAGAGAGACAAAAATAGAGAAGAAAAATGAAAGAGAGAAAGGGAGAGAAAAAAAAGGGAACGAAGTAAACTTCTAACAGGCGAACGGCCATCAATTCATCGCGATCGTATATATCGATCGAACATATCGGTCGGAACGATAAATCAAGTTGATAGGATCGAGAGCCCTCGTCGAATGGGTCATTGTCTGGCTGAACTTCGATTGCATACGAAAGGCTCTTCTTTTACCACGTGTCTATCCTTTCTCCATTTTCCGTTTTCCCTTTCACCTTATTCCAATTTCCGAACATAGAACTCTTTCTCTCTCTCTCTCTCTCTCTCTCTCTCTCTCTCTCTCTCTTTTTCTCTTTTATTCTCATTTTCTGATCATAATATCTCCTCCTATCTGTTTTTCTTTTTCTCTTTCTAATATAAATATACCTCATTCTAATATCTATTTCTAATTTCCATTTCTTAATTTGACTCAGCCTCTTCCATATCTTTGTCTTATTTCTATTCATTTTCTTCCTTTATCAGGCCCTCTCTCTCTCTCTCTCTCTCTCTCTCTCTCTCTCTCTCTCTCTCTCTCTCACCTTTTCATTCTCTCATTGTCTTACGCACACACACTCTCTTTCTCTCTCTCTCTCTCACACACCCTATCATTCTCTCATTGTCTTACGCATACACACTCTCTTTCTCTCTCTCTCACACACCCTATCATTCTCTCATTGTCTTACGCATACACACTCTCTTTCTCTCTCTCTCACACACCCTTTCATTCTCTCATTGTCTTACACACACACTCTCTCTCTCTCTCTCACCCTCGTTTTCTCACACCCTTTCATTCTCTCTCTCTCTCTCTCTCTCCTTCTCTCTCTCTCTCTCCTTCTCTATCTCTCTGTCTTGTTTTTTATTACTCTCTGATTATCTTATTCTCTTAACGCTCCTTCTCTCACTTTGTCTAATTTATCTGTCTATATATCTTCTTGCTTATTATCGAAACTAAATACGCGAGTAAGATGCTAACGAGTCATTCGAAGTTAGAACGATCCATTTTCCAAATTAATTTCCGTACTAAGATAATTCCCGTAGAATTGTGGAGTAATTGAAGGAGAAGTATCGTCGAAATCACCAAGGTATGGGTACTACTCATTAACATCTCTCTCTCTCTCTCTCTCTCGCTCTCTCTCTCTCCCTCTCTTTCTCTTTGTACACGTACCAAATTTGCTTTTAATTTTCCTATCTCTCTCTTTCCCTCCCACTTTCTCTCTCTTTGTCTCTTTCTCTCTCTCTCCCTCTCTCTCTCTCTCTCTCTCTCTCTCTCTCTCTCTCTCTCTCTCTCTCTCTCTCTCTCCCTCTCTATCTCTTACACTCTATCTGTGCACTTGTTCAATGAGAATATCCGTCGTTTATAATTAAAGGCTTCTGTATAGTCGTTGCAATTTTCCACGTACCTTCATATACATAAATACATATGTATGTATGTATATATATATATATACATATATATGTATTTAATCTATGTATTTGTATTCAAATATGTGATTAAAATTGAAATCACGATAAGATGTAACATTTCAAATGAAGGTGCTAACTGTGACGATAAAATGATATGTATGTTCCTGTATATATTATATCCTAGAAAATAATATATATATATATATATATATATATATATATATATGTATATTATATATTGTATATGGTGTAAACAACGTATATGCATTTTTATTTCAGATAAATATCTCAACATTGAACATTGACTAGTTTATAAGTACATCGTTTACTCGTTTACATTGCTGCGTTAGCCCAATACGTATTAATATAATCGTATATTTATATTTATATATTTATATATATATATATGTATATACATATATATATATATATATAAAATCTATTCGCCTATCACGAACTATTATTATGAACTACTCGACTCACTCAATCGTCGTATTATTTTTTTTTCTATATATATATATATATATATAATTAATGTTTATATAATAATAATAATAATAATAATAATAATAATAATAATAATAATAATAATAATAATAATAATAATAATAATAATAATAATAATAATAATAGTAATAATATTAATGACTTCGTTCGCTTTTATAATTTTATTTTTTTTTCTTGTTCTCCTTTTTTTAATATCTTTTTTTATTTTTCTATCATCCCTGTAATTTATTTCTCTTGTTGTTATTTTTATTTTTGTTGTCGTCGATTTGTTATTTTTTCTTCTTTTACTTACTTATACCTCCTTCGTAATAATTCCATCTACCATTATTCTTTATTTATTTATTTCATTTATATTTTTTTTCAATCACTTTTTTAATAATATTTCAATCGTCTTTATGGCAACACGACGATTTTATTTATCTATCTATCTATATATGTATATATATATATACATATACATATATATATATATATATATATATATGTATGTATATTCATTAAATCTACTAATTAATTGGTAATATTATCACAAGTACGGTATCATCATCTCTCAGTTTGTATAGACCGATTCGGAGCGTTTTCGTGGTGTTAAATAATAAAAATAATCGAACTAGAACGATCGTCCCTTCTTATGACTTAGTTTTTCTTTTCTTTTTTTTTCTTTCACTTTTTTTTGTTTTTCTGTTCCTTTTACACTTTCATTAAAAGAGAAATTCGTATGTCTATTTATTTATTTATTTATATATTTATTCTTTTTTTTTTTTATTTCGCTAATAATAATTATAATAATAATTATAATCACAATAATAATAATAATAATAATAATAATAATAATAATAATGATAATAATAATCAATAATAATAATCAACAAGCGAACACACTAGCAACAATTGATTCTAATCATCTCTTAGATATATTATATCGTTTCTAATCATCGAATTATTAGACTAATCATCGTATCAACGTTTATAATTCTACAGATAATAACGCCTTTTTTTTCTTTTTTCTTTTTTTTTTTTATACGTGTGCGTATTACATACGTATATGTGGGTGTATTTATGTATATATATATATATATATGTATATATATACTATATAATATGTATTGCATATTTTTTCTCTCGATCTCTTTCTCTCTCTCTCTCTCTCTCTCACTCTCTCACTCTCTCACTCTCTCTATGTATAATATATATAATATATGTGTGTATATATATAATATATATTATTTACAATCGAAACGGTTCGCTAAATTCTAATTGAATGTGCATATCGTAAAAATTCGCTAATCGAACGAAAATTTATTTATATTCGCTTTCTTTATCATTCTCTCTCTCTCTCTCTCTCTCTCACATTCTTTTTTTTATTACACTTTATACGTAATTCTCATTTTTTATAAACATCTCTGACTAAGATTCTACTCGTAATTAAATACAGGTGCGAAAAGGGTCAAAAGGGCTCTATTAAAAAATCCTCAAATGATTGTGAAAATCAATTATGCCCTTTTAGAGATTATTTTTAGGCTTACAATTGATTTAGGCTTGTAATTTCGCGTTCTGGAAGAAAGAAAAAGAGAGAGAGAGAGAGAGAGAGAGAGAGGGAGAGAAAGAGAGAGGAAGAAAAAAAGAAGAAAAAAAAATTAACCTTAAAGGATCTCATAAAGAAGAATAATCAATTTGTAAAAATCATTCGAGAATATTTGATCGCCTCGGAAACTTTTGACCCACCCTGTATAAATATACATATACATATATATCTATATATATATTTATATATGTATATATGTATATTAATATAATTAATATAATTTCTAATTATTGCATGAATTATTATTACGCATTTACGAAGAAGGGACGATCGGTGTTTACGAGGTCGACGATTTTGTTCGATTTTTTTTTTTTATATACCTATATAGGTACGACATTTTTTTATTTTATTTTATTTTATTTTATTTTATTTTATTTTATTTTATTTTTCCTCTTATCGCGTCTCTCTCTCTCTCTCTCTCTCTCTCTCTCTCTCTCTCTCTCACACACACACACACTCTTTCACTCTCTATATTTCATTGTAGTAACAATTATTATATGTCATCGATAAATAATTCTCGATGAAAAAAAATTTCTTTACATACTTACGTAAGTATAATCTTACTTTACACGTTTTGTTAACTTACTTACGAAAAGACATGTCGGCGAAAAGTTTACTTTAAATTGCAGAAGGGCCACAACGCTTTATATAATTATAAATGTATATATATATATATATATATATATATATATATATATATATACATAAACCTAATTACGGTACTCTCTTTATTGCTACTGTTTCGTACATTGACATGGGACGTGACGCGACACGTTTAAAACGAACGACGCTGATTAGAAAAGAACATTATCGTATTCTTTTTCTACTTTCTTTTTTTTTTTCATTTTCTTTTATTTCGTTTGTTCGTTTGTTCGTTTGTTCCTTTTTTTTTTCCACTTCCGCTCCATCCACTTTCGTTTTTATCTGTTCACTTGTGAAATTCACAGGAAGAAGAAAGTTTTCTAGGGAAAGGAAAAGTTTCATTGAAAAAGAAAAACAAAAAAAGAAAAAAAAAATCTACCATTTTCGAGCTTCTCTCCTTTTGTCCGTCTGTTCTTTCTTTTTAATCCTTTTGTATTCGTTATTTTTATTTTCTATTTATTTATTTTTTCTCTTCTTTCCCCTTTACAATCGCTTTCAACCATACACGCGTATATTCGTTGAATGTGAGATTTTGAACGATCTTTTCTCCTCTTTTTCTTTTTTTTTTCCTTTTTTCGTTTTCTTTTTTTTTTTTTTTTTTTTTGGAAAAACAACTTCTTTTTTTACGAAACAATTTATTTGTATATACGTACAATATGTATATATGTATGTATGTATGTATGTATGTATATATGTATGTATGCATGTTTGTATGAATGCGGGATCGATATTATTTTCTTTTTCTTTTTTTTTTTACCCCTTTTCTCATCTTCTCCCTTTCTATGTTTTATGAATCCCCTCCCTCCGCCCTTCCCCTTTTGTATATCATTGATCCATCATTGTTCGATACGTACTTGTCACGCATGTATGCACGCGTATGCACATGCCGTTTGTAAGTGCATACGGCGACGTGTACGTATACATGTAAAAAAAAAAAAAAAAAAGAAAGAAAAACAAAAAAAAAAAAGAAAAAAAAAAGAAAAAGAACCAACAGACAGGCATTATTTTCGAAGTCAAGCGAAACAATGGCGTTCATTTTTTCGTCACTATACGATGCAGCGTCTTTTTTCATTCGTCGCGTTATGATAGGCATACTCATTTTTTTCTCTCTCTCTTTTCATTCGTCCTTCGTTGTTTTTATTTTTTTGCCTTCCTTTTTTCTTCGATTTTTTCTTCTTCTCCTCCTCCTCCTCCTCCTACTCCTCCTTCTATCTCTTTTCTACTTTCGTTTCGCGATGTTTCTTGTCATTAGAAATAAAAAAAAAAAAAATAAAAAAAAAGGAAAGAAAAAGAAAAAGAAAATGAAAAAAGAATTACATCTTTACTCGTAGTAAAAATTTATAAATATATTTGTTTTTATGTGTAAAATTTTCTATATCGGTTGTTAACGATGTAAAACGTTCGAATTACATAATCGATTTTAATCGTTGAAGATAATAAGGCCTCGTTTCTTCTTTTTTTTTCGTTTTGTTCTTTCTTTCGTTTTTACTTATTCATTTTTTTTTTAAATATATATATATAAATACGTAAATACTAACCATTATAAGAATTTACTATCACGATGTACTTTTTATTTGTTATCTGGTAAATGTTTAAAGAAAAAACAGAAGAAAAAAAAGAAAATATACAAAGGAAAAGAAAAGAAGAAATGAGAAACGAGACAAAATTAGTTTTGCATTTAAAAGAGAAGGAAGAAAAAAGAAAGAAAAAAAAAAAAAAAAAAAGGAAAACACGTCGACGAAAAAGAAAAATTTATTTACAAATCTTTTTATTTCAATCCACTCGTATTTCTCTATCTTCTTTTTTTTCTTTTTTATTTATTTTTTTTTTTCGCTGTGACTCACCGTCCTTCATCCATTTATCGATTAAAAAATTATCGAAAAAAAATATTTTGCACGTATCTATAAGAGTGAGTCATGCTAAACGTATGTATCTTAAATATCATTCGTCAGTTTGATAAGATACGAAAAAAATGTTCAAATAAAAAAAAATAAAAAAAATTCCTCGTTCGATCGGCGAGGAATGCGATAAATCTTTTCTTTTTTTTCTTTTCTTTTTTCTTTTTTTTTTCTTTTTTTTTTTCAATGTCACTCCTCCATTAGATTTCAAAGTAAATCATTCGGATATTTCGAACGGATCAAAATATATTTTTATTGTCGCGCTCTTTCAGCTCGTAAAATTCGACAAATCCAATGATATGGATTTTGTCGTCCTACGGGTGATCTCGAACAAAAGAATGATTATTGATCTTTTATAGAAATGAAGTGATCTGAAAGTTTAGGCTATTTTTTAAAGGCGCATTCACAAATCCAATGATATGGATTTTGTTATCCTCGGATGACATCGAACAAGAGAATGATTGATCTTATGTAGAAACGAAGTGATCTGAAAGTTTAGGCTATTCTTTAAAGGCGCATCTTTAAAAACGACGAAGATACTTTAAGGTACGAAAGTTTAGTAATTTATGTGTATAAATAGCTAATTAAAAAATTATATATATATATATATTTTTATTATTACCATAAAACGTTCTAAGAGAATTAAGAAAAAAAAAGAAAGAAAAGAAAAGAAAAGAAAAAGAAAAGCGTCGCTCGGATTGAGAAAAATGTGTTAACGAATTACAATTTCATTAAAAAAAAAAAAACTTCTTTTCAATTCTCAGTATTTCTGAATTATTTGAATTGCTAATAATTATTGAATCACTCTCTACATATATATATATATATATATATATATATATATATATATATATATATTATAAAATTCTATTTAAAAAATATTTTTATATAATAATAAAAAAATTATCTATCAAGAATGAATATACTTAATTTTTCTATATTCATGTCTCATGATTATAGAAAAATTATTTCATATATATATATATATATGTATGTACGTACGTTTGAAAGGATTCGATCAAATCTATGTGTACGTTTGTTTTGTTTGCCTTGGATTGAAACTTTATCAATTGTATCGCACACAAACATACACACACACGCACACGTACAAACACTCGTATATGTGTACTCGTAGACAATAATTGGATCTAGAGAAAGTTAGCTAACACTTGTTGCTCGTAATCCCCAAAAAAGTATTAACTCTTCAAGCAACAGACTTCGAGGACATCGTTAAAAAGCAATTCCCTTTAATTAACTCTTCGAATTTCAAGTTGACTCTTAAAAGTTTCTTTTTCTATCTATCTGCCTCTCTCTCTCTCTCTCTCTCTCTCTCTCTCTCTCTCTCTCTCTCAAACACACGAGTTATTCTTAAAATTCCATTCGTTATATATTTTTTTTTAATTCGTTTAAATTGTTCAAAATGTTCTAAAAGAAAGAATATTTTTTTCAAGAATATATATATATATATATATAATATTTCTATATTTGTGTGTCATGATTAAATAGAAATAATTTTTCAATGAAATATTAATGAACAATAAAATTGTAAATTTCGTCGATTAAATCAACGTCGATAAACCAAGACACGAACGATTTAATAAACGATTAAGTTGAAAAAGGAAGAAAAAAATAAAACAAAGAAAAGGAATAAATGAAAGTTTGTAATCGAAAAAAATTTGAACGAATGAAAATTTTTTAACTCTTCAAACAAAAATGTCAATGTGTGTATGTACATATCTCAAAATGAATAATATATGACTTAAATTACTTTCGTGATTACATACACACACACACACACACACACACACACACACACACACACACACACATGCGCTTTTATATATATACATGAATTATATATATACATGATTTTATATAATACATGAATACATACATACATTCAGATATACAAATGTGTGCGTGTATCTGTTTGTATATATGTGTGTGCGTGTGTATGTGTATGTGTATGATATGTGTGTGACAAAGATATATTAAAGAGGAAGATGTCGACGTTGGAAGTGAATAAAAAGGGGAACTATTTCTCGCTACGTGAAGCTTTTTATCATGCTTCGACGAACATGATAAAATTCATCCTTATGAGAGATTTTCCTTTGATAGCTAAAAGAGGTACCTGACCCATTTTCGAGTGGTCTAACTCTACCGAGTTAAAGCCTGTTAAGTTATCTTCTTTTTCTTTCATTTTTTTCATTTTTCTATTTTTCTCTTTCCTTTACTATTTTTTATTTTATTTTTTTTTTTTTTTTTTTTCCGAACCGACGATATTCCAAGTACCTGACAAATATTTTTCGTCCTTTAATATAACCGTCATCCATTAAAAGTTTAACATTGACTCTGTACAATTTTTATATGTTCTTTTTTCTTTTTGTTTCGTTTCTTTTTTTTTTTTTTTTTTTTTTTTTTTTATGTAAAAAAGAATTTCTTTTTTTCTCTCTCTTCGTCCTTCTTCCACAGTTAAGATCATCAATGATTCTCCCGATCTATTTTTTTTTTTAAATTTATTACATTCGACAATTCGATTGGATTTTCTTTTTTATTTTTCTTTTAAAAAAATTACTATTTTTTTTTTTGCTTAGAACAATTACTTCTTCGTATTTGTTGGTTTGTTTGTTCGTTATTTATTTATTTATTTATTTATTTATTTATTTATTTATTTATTTATTTGTTATTTATTTTTTTTCTTTTTTTATTTCGTAAATTTGAACAAGCTTCGTTTCGATGATCTGACCACAGATATGATCTTCGATCTAATCCGATCGAATCAGATCGAATTTTATTAATAGAATTGTTTTCTCATTGTGAAATATTACAACATGATCGAAGTTTGTATTATAATGATTGATTAAGTCATATAACGATCTATGATCCAGTTTGATCTGATTCGATTATTCTATTCAAATATCTGTTATAGTCCTGATTCTAATCCAATTCAATTTGTTGTAGTCCGATCTGGTATAGACTGATATCTAGATCTAATTTAGCTTATTCTATAGTCCGTTACGATTTGATTTAATCTAATCTATAATAATACCTTGATCTGATCTGATCTGATCTGGTCTGATCTGATTTGATACAGTTCGGTATAATTCGTTTTAATCTTTAACGATTTAAGTTAATCCAATCTGATCTATTTTGTTTTTTTTTAATCTCATCTAATAAAATCTAATCTGATCTAATTTCAGTCTGAATTCTGTCTGGTTTGATAACACCTGAAGGAAAAAATAGTGTATCTGATAAGGGGAAAAAAAGAGCAAAAGAAAAAAGAAAAAGAACAATCCTATCGAAGTCGAATGTTTGAACAAACATTTTTTTTTTCTTTTTTTTTTTTTTGTTTTTTTTTAATCGATAATCCTTCTCTTTTGTCACGATCATCTTATCAATAATAAAAGACGACTGGTTGATTAACAGACCGGATTGGTTGGGATTTGTACGAAGGATTAATTACGATTGACTCGTCAATTTGCTGTTTGATTCGGCAAATATAGGCTAGGGTGGGAAAAAAAGGAAAAAGAGAAAAAAAAAGAAAAAGAAAAAGAAAAAGGAAATAGAAGAAAAAAGATAATTAAAAACAAATCAATAGAGGATACTCAATGGACGAATCGCGCGTTAAAAATGAATAGAAATTAATTACGATGCTTGGACATCACACAATCGAGATCGAGGATTTATCTCTCTTATTGCTTTTTGTGATTTCTTTTTTTGTTTCTTTTTCCTTTCTTTTACATCCTCTTTCTTTCTTTCTTTTTTCTTTTTTTTTTTTCTTTTTTTTTACTATCGATTTACGATCATTTTATTCGTTCGAAGCGCAAAGGACGGTCTTCTCCTCTTTGAAATTTTTTGTTTGTTTGTTTGTTTGTTTGTCTGTTTTTCTTTGGACATACGAACGTAAATATTTTATCACGTTTCGTTATCGTTTCCTTTTTTTTTTTTGCTCGACTAAAATTTTCATTATCTTTCTCATATACATTGAATAACAATAATAATCCAATTAAATATTAATAATGACGATAATTGAAACTTCTTCCTTATTTCTACGATTTTACAAAATCACGATTATTTATATTTTCAATTTCTTTTTTTCTTTTTTTTTTGCCAATTTCTTTGTCCAAAATTTACTATTTACATTATGTTTTGTTTGTGTGCGTGCTTTTATTTTTTTTTCTTTTGTTTTTGTTTCTTTTTTTTTTTTTCTTTTCTTTTTTTTTTCTTTTTTTCTCTTTGGTTTTGTTCAATTCTATCCGTTCCAAACATATCTCTCAAAATAAAAACTAAATATCTTCATTTTCATCTAAACGATTTGATTATTTTTTCTCTCATTTAAATTTTCGTCCATTTAACGTAAGCCATTTGAGCGTTAAATCATAAAAATGAATTCAAAAGACTTTAACGTTTCAATAAGGAACTATCATAATAACTAAGGTAAACAGTAATGGTTTACTCCGATAGAGGTAAACATTGATTTCGTATTCCGATTGATTCTGAAATACTCAAGTGCACCAAGATACTTCAAAAGCTCTTCGCGAATTTCCGATTTAACAAGATGCATACAAATTTTTTTTTCCCTTTTTTTTTTACTCTCTAATATCACAAAATCCAATGGAACCTTTCCAAATTGAACCTGTTCTCATAGTTTTACCTTCAAATCTTTCCATATTCCCATTGCACTCTCATGAAATATATATGTAAAAAGGGGACGATAAAAATGACGAATAGAATATGAAATAAACCAATTGAATTGAAAAATAGGCAGATATATATATATGTATGTATGTATGTATGTATGTATGTATGTATGTATGTATGTATGTATGTATGTAGATAAAATAAAAGAAAGAACCGTTTTGTTTATCTTTCTTTTCGTTAATTTGTCTAAATCATTCAATCATGTATTCAATAATGTATTCAAATGATTTTCAATTTTTCAAAATGATCCAAATTTTTTTTTTTCATTTATTTTCAATTTAACGTAACCACCCACGTAAAATATATTCCTAATTATTCTGCTATCTATCTCTTACATATATATATATATATATATATATATATATATACATATATATATATACATATATATATATATATATATATATATGTAAAAATTGTGAGTATATTAATTAATTTTAGTCCCGTTAAACTTTAATTTCGCATTTTCAATTAAATTTCTTCAGAATGAAATTTAATATTGTTTGATCGTTCGTGATTGGTCATTCGAAATGCATTAGTAGTGCTTCTGGAATAAAGTTAACAAGAGAGGAAAAAAAGAAAAGGGAAAAGAAAAAAAAGAAAAAAACAGAAGAAGAAAAAAGGGTGAAGAGGAAAGAAAAAGAAGAATTAAATGAAAAGTTGTGTTAAGAAAAAAAAAAAAAGAAAAGGAAAAAGAAAAAAACGAAAGAAGAAAAAAGGAGGAAGAAGAATTAAATAAAAAATTGTATTAAGAAAAAAAAAATTAAATAAAAATAAAGAAAAAAAGGAAGAGAAAAGCATCGAGAAAAAGGAAGTGAAAAGGAGTACGTATATAAGTTTGTTAAATATTTCAGATGTTATATTACGAAGAACGAGTGAGAGAGAGAGAGAGAGAGAGAGAGAGAGAGAGAGAGAGAGAGAGAATGAGAGAGGGAGAGAAAGAGAGGGAGAGAGAGAGAAAGAAATAGAGGGATCATTAACAAGTTTAATAATGTTTGTTAATACGTAATTCTAATTAAACTGCGTTACTCGATCTATATGATAAAATAAATTCGTATGATATCTCAATAATCACAGCACATGATTTTCGATTTGTTTTTAACAAAGTCGTTCTTTTGGTACATACGAATGAAGAAAATCATTCGAGAAAAATGATCAAACGAAAATAAATCGAAATATGACGATATATTCGGCCAATTTTTATATTTTTTGTCTTTTTTCATTTTACTTTTCCTTCTATATTTTGAATTATCGCCATGGATCGATTATTTTATCTTCAGTTTTTGTACGTATAGCTCATTGATTTCTATTTTTTCTTTTTTTTTTTTAATTTGATATATTATTTATGTCTCTCTCTCTCTCTCTCTCTCTCTCTCTCTCTCTCTCTCTCTCTCTCTTTTTTTCTTTCCTTTTTTTTCCCATGAATTTTTACTATCGTAAGTAAATGTCTTTTATCTTACCAGTATAGAAATAAAATATTAATATATAAGGATCCTGTGTGTACATGTGTGTATGTATGTGTGTATGTATGTGTGTATGTGTGTGTGTGCACGTTGTATATGTATTAGATATCAAAGCTTTAATAAAGTCGGTCAATATGTGTTAGAAGAAAATAGAAACAAGCTTGCAAATACGACGATATTAGAAAAGATATAGTGTATAACTATGCATTAATAATAATTATGAAATATTATTTTACAATATATATTCCTTTCGAGGAAGTTGCGTTTGCTGGAAAGGATAAAAAAAAAATAAATAAATAAATAAATAAAATAAAACAAAATAAAATAAAATTATATTAAATAAATAATAAGAAATGTAAAATGTGAAAATTTTTTCCTCTGAATTATTCGAAATACTCTCTCTCTCTCTCTTTCTCTCTCTTTCTCTCTCTCTCTCTCTCTTTCTCTCTCTTTCTCTCTCTCTCTCTCTCTCTCTTATTATTTTCTAACGTAATTAAAAATGTTTAATTTACGAGCTTACTGTATTTCATTAAGAAATATTTTTCAAAAATACAACTATACCGTTTGGTCTCATTTTCCTTGTATTACCTTAAAGAAAATAAAAGAAAAGAAAAGAAAAGAAAAAAAAAAACAAACAAACAAAAAAAATAAATAAATAAATGAAAGTATTTTCCATTTATACTTTAAAAATTTTCTATTGAAATTTCTAATACGTACGTATTTATCCGAAATATTGATAGACCAAGAATATAAGTAGGAATGAAAGAACAAAACGATTTGATAAATATACGTAGATAACTCTCTCTCTCTCTCCCACTCTCTCTCTCTCTCTCTCATTCTTTCTCATTCTCTCTCTTTCTCTCTCTCTCTCTTTCTTTAGAAGTAAATTTTCTCAATGAAATTTCCGATGACGTAATATAATATTTTATCGAAGAAAGAACATGTGACATTCTGAATTCCCATGTGCTCCCTTGGACCTAAGAAAAATTGAGAAATATTTCGGATATATTTGTTATTTAATATACGAAAGGTCTTTTTTTTTATTAAAAAAAGAAAATTATATCAAGAGATTGGAAACAAAATTGAAAAACAAAAAAGCGAAAATATATTATTAAAAAATATATATTTACATAACTCGTATAAAAATAAGTATGAAAAATTCAATTATATGTAATTATATTAATTTTTTTAATCAAAATTATATTATATATATATATATATAATGTAATTACATTTATATATATATATATATATATATATATATATATATATTTATAATTACAAAATTATATAGGAATTTTCTTTCGAAAATGTGATATATTTTAAGAAAGAAAGAAAAAAAAAATAGAAAGAAAAAAGGAAATTATTCAAAAAAAATTGTTATCCGATTTCATTCTGAGAAATATTACGACATTCATGATTTTTTAGTAATTCTTTCTTTTTTTTTTCGATTAAATAACAACCCACGTTTGTTTTTAATATATGAAATATACTACGTAAAAAAAAAAAAAGGAATTGAAACGTAAGAAAAAAAATTAAACAAGTAACTTTTATCCAACTTCAATCAAGATGCATGTATATATATATATATATATATATATATATATATATATGTATATACATATACAGGGTGTTCAAGAATTCATTTCCTTTTTTTTTTTTTCACAAAACGACGCCATCATATTCTACGAGTAATATTATTTACTCTTATGAGTAAAGTGTCGATACGAACGTGGACCTCGTAAATGGGACTTCATTAAAAAATTACATTAATTATTTTTTCGTATTAATTTTTCAATATTATTTCTGTATTTTTATTATAACTATATTAATTTTTAACAAAAGGATTTTTATTGTCTACGTTCGTACGTTACTTATCTCTTATTTTAACTTTTTAACACGGCAGATCTACAACGATATCGTTTTGTGGAAAAAAATACTTGAAACACCCTGTATATATATATATATATATACATTTTTATGTGTAAATGAATAAATAAATAAATTGAATGTAAAAAACTAAGCGAATCTGTAACTAACTCAATGATATATCGAATCGATGAAATTCGAATTTAATTGGAAGATTTGATCGTATCCCTTACGTATTTATCTTCGCATATCACGTATTTTATAATTATTTATTGAAAACTTTGTTCTATTGGTATGTTTGCATTGTCAACAATGCGACAAATTTCAATGGCATCTCCGAGAAATTTCAAAAGCTTCTCCAGTTCTCCTCTCTCTCTCTCTCTCTCTCTCTCTCTCTCTCTCTCTCACTCTCTCTCTCTCTTTCTCTCTCTCTTTCTCTCTCTCTCTTTCTCTGTATATTATGTTGGAAACTATGAAAGGGACGTTTCTGTTTAGTTATTTATTTTCATTCAACGGCCGTTTCATAGTTTCCAACCTAATATATATATACATATGAATTCTATTCAAGTACAAAAGAAAAGAAATAAAAATTTAATGCTTTCTATTCGACATATTATAATATCTATATATTATATATTATATATGACATATGTATAAATATATACACAAATATATATAATATCTTATAGTCATTATATAATATATCGAATATTATAATATATATATATATATATATATATATATATATATATATATGTATAAAATGGAATGTTTTCTATATTCGACATATTGTGTGTGTGTGTGTGTGTGTGTGTCAAATATAAAAAAAAATTCCACTGTAAAACTCTATCAATTTTTTACTTTATCAAAATTTATATCTACGTACACACATATATATATGTATACATATACATATATATATATATATTAGAAAAAAGATTAACATATTTATTACTAACGATTCGTCTCACGTAACTCTTTTATAACCATAATCGATATCTATTTCACGATATTTCATTTAAAACCGTACTCGTTAATCCAAAACGTGGATTGATTAAGAAGGAAGAAAAAAAAAAAGAACTAGTAAAAAAGAAAAATAAAACGAAGTAAAAAAAAAAAATATGAAAAAAGAAAAAAAAAAGAATGGAATTTTAATAGATTTACGAGATAATAGGAGATTATTCACAAGGGAAGGATAACGTCTGTTTTGCTTATCGAAAAAAGAGAAAAAAAAAAAAAGAAAAAATAAATAAATAAATAAATAAATAAATAAGGAAGTAAATGTCATGTACGTTATCTAATAAAGAAATAATTAAGAAAGTAGGAGGAACGATAAGAGCCCATCTTTAAAATAACCTTCTTATCGATCTCGACGTATTTCTAGCATGCCATAGTAAAACGTTGATATATTTTGTTGACATTTTAACTAGAAAAATTACTATTCGAACGGTACTATTGATATCTTTTGTCTTTCTCATTTCCCTTTTTTTGATTCGTCTCTTCTTTGTTTCTCTCTCTTTTTCTTTTTTTTTTTTTCTTTTTATTCTTTT
>NC_140812.1:8355000-8357500 GCF_050613455.1 Vespa mandarinia | reverse complement strand
ATAATAAATACGTATGTAAAAGTTTTCTTCATAAATTTTTTTCTAAACCTCCTTTGCTTTCTTTGTTTTATTTTTTTTTTCTTTATTTTTCTTTTTTTCCTACCCATGCACTTCTTTTATTCAACGTATTTAACGTATTTCTTTTACTTTGTTTTTTTTTCGATAAATAAAAATAGTAGTGTATATATATATATATATATATATATATATATGTGTGTGTGTGTGTGTGTGTGTGTATGTATGTGTGTGTGTGTGCGTGTGTGTATATATAGATATATGACGTATTATAATGAATTATGTCACTTTCGCGTTTTTTTCTTTCTATTCGAAATATTTCTTTTATTTGTTTTTTCTTCGAAGCTCGATAAATAAAAGTGTATATATATATATAATAAGTGTATAAAGTGTATATACATATATGTGTATATATAAAGAAGTATATATATGTATATATATATATATATATATAATATAACAAGCTATATTACTTTCGTATTGCGGCTATATTTTTTGTTTTGACCATTTTAATAATATATATATATACATATATGTATGTGTGTATATGTGTCACTAACTTCGTCTTTCTTTTTTCTTTCTTCTATTTTTTTTTTCATCTTCCTCCTCGTCTTCTTCTTTCTACGTCAAAAGCACATAATCGGCAACGTCGTACGACTTTAAAACACAGCGCGTCACATTCCCTTTCTTTTCTCTATGATTAAAGTATACTAACTATGTATTTTCTGCGAATGAAAATCGTCGAGAAGAAATGGCCGACGATCGTAAATGGTGATGGTTAAGAGGTTAGAGTGGGGGAGAGGCGGATGGGTGGGAAGGAGGGAGAGGGGTAGGAGGAAGAGGGTGAGGGATAAGAGGAATTTTCAGGGACAAAAAAAAAGGGATCGCTCTCTCTTTAGTCGTAAAATGAAAACGGCCCCGGAAACGGTACGAAAACCAACGATAAAATAAAAATAAGAAGTAGAGGAGAGAAAAGAGAAAAAGCGAGAGCAAAGACGAAGGAATAGGCGAAAGAAAAAAGAAAAAGAAGAAATAAAGAAAGAAAGAAAGAAAGAAAGAAAGGAAAGGAAAGAAGAAATAAAAAGAAAAAAAACAAAAAAAGAGAGAAAAAGAAAACGAGTCGAACCATTTCGGGTTGGTAAGATAGCTGAACATTCTATTTTACGAGTATAACGAATTACTTTCTTCTATCATCTTAACGTAAAATCGCTAATCAAACTTCGTTCTCTTTTTCTCGTTTCTTTTACTTCTTTTCTATTTTCTTTTTTTCTTTTTTCCTTTCTTTCTTTTTTTTTGTTCTACCCGATCTCTTCGACGAGAAAATATCTTTTCTTTTTTGAACGAGACGAATTCTGTTTTCTTATTTTTTTTTTTTTTTATTTGTTTTAATTTTACACCGCGTGTACGAAGGAAAAACGGGAGGAAAAATAGGAAACAAAAGTGAAAAATCAAGGAAATAATTCTTTCGTTCGGATCCCTTTTCTTTTTCCCTCCTTTCCTTTTTATCATTATCGTAAGGTTTTTTTTGTTTGCTTTCTTTTTTTGGGGGGGTTTTTCGTTTTTTTTCCTCGTCATTTCGTTCCTCCTTCCTCTTACGACGATTTTGGCCCATTATTTGTATGCGTCTACTATATTATATATATATATATCTACATATATTAGAGGTTAGAATCGATAATCGCATTTCGTGAATAAAATTCTGAACAACAATTTGTCTTTTCGCCATCTTAATCATTCTCTCTCTCTCTCTCTTTCTCTCTTTCTCTCTCTCTCTCTCTCTCTCATTCGCTCGATCTTAATATTAAATTTGCTAATTAAATAACATTTATCCACGCACTCTTACGTGTACTCGCATTATTTCTATTATTCGTAAGGCATGGAGTATATTAATTGTGTCGTCGAATTGATTACTTCTCGCAAAAATTTATGCTCTCTTTCTCTTTCTTTCTCTCTCTCTCTCTTGCATTCCTACATTATTTTCATCGTATTATGAGTTCGAAAAATCCTAACCTATATCTTTAAAACGTTAACTCGTCTCGTTTCTCTCTCTCTCTCTTTCTCTCTCTCTTGCATTCCTACATTACTCTCATAGTACTACAAGTTCAAAAAATCCTAACCTATATTTCTAAAACGTTAACTCTTCTCTTTCTCTCTCCATCTATGTTTTTCTCTTTCTTTCGTCCCACTATTAATCTCTCTCACTCTCTTTCCTTTTTCTTTCCCCTTCTATTGCAATGATCCTTCTCTCTTTTTATTTCTCTCTTTCTCACTCACTTGTCCATTTTTTTATTCTCTACATATATTTCACTGAAATCTACTTTAACTTACTTTATATCTAATATATACGTACATATATATATATGTATATTTATATGTATGTATACATATGTATGTATTCATCTATACCATATAGGTATACCTTTATACGGATTCTTTCTATCTCCTTCTTTCTTTTTCGTTTCGTTATCCTTATATACTTGGACGA
>NC_140812.1:8347500-8350000 GCF_050613455.1 Vespa mandarinia | reverse complement strand
CTATTCTTTTCTTTTCATTTCTTTCTTACTTCCTATCCTGCTTTTTTTTGTTTTCTATTTTTTTTTTTTTTAAATACACTTACTTCCTCCCACTCCTCCTCCTTTCGCATTAACATCCTTCACGTAGCAATATTCTTTTAAAGTATGAACCATTGTCATCCCCACTCCTCCTTCTACCTCCCACTCCAACATTAGAGACATATATATATATATATCGTCACCCCTCTTTTCCCCTCCTCCTCATTTGTTTATCTTATACAATCGACGCACAGGGGTCAATATTCAATTATTTGAAGATGACCCGTGTGTGATCATTTCCCACGTGACCTCTTTCTGTCACATCTCACAGCCAAAACCAAACGGGTTTTCGAACTTCTCGACTATATTTCGCGCGTCCACCACATCTTACATATATGTATATATATATGAAAGGAAAAAAAAAATATATCAGAAATAAAAAAAAAAAATAACGAGATATATCCATCTTCGTTGGTCAATTAATCATGTAGAATTACGAACAGTAAAGGCAATGTATCTATATATCGATATATATTCTATTTACACGAACTCGATCGATTCGATTCTAATTGAGTTTGCCTCGAGATCGTTCGTACTACGAAGATCGATGAATATCGTTGTATCTTTTTTGTTTCTTTTATTCCTTTTTTTTCTTTCTTTCTTTCTTTTTTTTTTCTTTTTTTTCTTTTTTTCTTTTTTTTTTCTTTTTTTTTTTTTTTCTTTTTTTTATCGAACTTACCCCGCTCATTTTAAGTCGAATATATCCCGCTTGTCATTCATTCATTCGTTCGTTCGTACTTATCGAACATTCGGAATTATCTTTTCAAAAATTTCGAAGTTTTAAAACTCATCGTGATAGATAAGATCAACCATCTTATACGTAGAGAAATAGAGTGAGGGGTAGGAGGGGTAAAGGGCAAGAGATAGGGACGGAGGGAGGTGGACAGGGATTGTAGGATTGACGTTCGTTCGAAATTTTTCACGATAGTAATATCATCGATAGTTATCGATAGATTCGTAATGTGACCATCTTCGAGCGTCGTTCTAAATTCTCTGAAGGAATGGGAATGGTGATGGGGATGGGTAAGGGAATGGGGAAGGGGATGGGAGGGTAGGGGGAATTTGATATTACGGAAATTATAAAATTCGACGTAGGAAATTTTTATTCGGCATAAGAATGATTTGCCGAGTGAGTGAAGATCATCGATGTGAAATTAAATTTTCAAACATGGCGCATCGGTCCTTTGGAAAAGAATTTGAATAAAAGGGGAAAACAAGAAAAAAAAAGAAATAAAAAAAAAAAAGAAGAAGTAGGCGCGAAAAATCACGAATTATTTTTCATCCTTTTCAACGATCTCCTTTCATTCGGTATATAAATTTTTTCTATTCGTTTCTTTATCCAATATCTAATATAATTTTACTTTGAAATTTTTCATTATTTCTTAACTCCGTTCGCACGACAATGGCCAACGATGAATCACGCTAAAGAAGGACAGAGATAGAGATAGAGACAGAGACAGAGACAGAGAGAGAGAGACAGAGAAAGAACGAAATAAAAAAAAAAAGAAAAAAAAAAGAATAAAAAAAGAATAAAAAAAATGAGAAAAAGATAGGAAAAGAGAAGCAAAAAAAAGAAAAAGAAAAAAACAAAAAGAAGAAAGAGAAAAGAAAAGAAAACAAATTCCGATTTATAAGCAAAGCGAAACTAAACGCAAAAGAGAAGTATAACAATCGGCCTTTGCTGGATTAGATCAACCGTAATCAGAATAAATATACTTTAAACCGTTCACGGGTTAATAATCAATGAATCGGATTTAACGGATTGGATTAAATGAACGAATGAACGAACGAACGAACGAACGAACGAACGAACGAACGAACGAACGAACGAACGAACGAACGAACGAACGAACGAACGAACGAACGAGCGAGTTAATGAAATAACAAACAAATAATCAGATACGTAAATACTTACACATATGTAAGTAAGTAAATCCATCGTGGATTAATAATTTTCAATGTAGAATAGATTATATTCTAATCGATTGATTTTGATCGATCGATTAAAAGATGGAGGACGCGCTTAAACACACGGTCGAGTAAAGTTCGTAACGCGTTTTCTTCGGATAGATACGATACATCAAATACACCTACGTAAACGCATACACGTACACGTACGCGCACACGTACACACGCGGAACACGTTCATTCTTACATACGCATACATACACGCACGAACACAAATAGAGATACGCGTGCAAGTTTCTTTAACGAGCACGCGAATTCTAAACTTTTTCTTTTTTTTTTTTCTTTTTTTTTTTCTTTTTTTTTCGTAGAGACACATTCTCTCTCTCTCTCTCTCTCTCTCTCTCTCTCTCTCTCTTTCTTTTTCTCTGTCTCACTCATTCCTCTCACTAATATCGACTTTGAGAGAGAAAAAAAAGTCGACGGCTAATCTTCTTTCGACTATATCTTTTTTTTT
>NC_140812.1:8337500-8345000 GCF_050613455.1 Vespa mandarinia | reverse complement strand
GAAGAGAGAAAAAATAACAAAAAATAAAGAAATAACGAAAATAAAATATTGCCAACAAAAAGCGCATTTTTATCGCGCGATAATAATCATTGATTCACATGCTATACACGCACAGTAAACGAAGTCGATCAAATCTAATCTTCATCTGTTCGATTGCTTGAGTCTCTAAAGAAACAAAAAAAAAAAAAAGAAAAAATTAAGAAAATAAAAAATAAAAAAAAAAAAAAATAAAATACTCCGAGAAAAATTTGTTTGGAAAGAAGAAGAAGTAGAAAAAAAAGAGTAAAAAAAAAGAAAAAAAAAAAGAAAAAACAAGAAAAAAGTTTCAATCGAACGATAATAATTATTGATGTATTCCTTAGCGAACAGATCGATCAATTTTCATTCTATACATCCTTCTCGATCATCACCATTTTTATACCAAACGCCGAGAATAAGCGCGTTTATTCGATTTTAACGTACAACCAACGGCTAACGAGTCAAATACGTTCGTAACATTTTCCATGCGTGTTTTTTTTTTTCCTCCCCCCCTCTCTCTCTCTCTTTCTCTTCTTATCTTTTTTTTTACTTTTCTTTTCTCCCCTTTGGAAAATCATTTTTATGCTCCTCGACTTTCCCATCCATATATCTGTCTCTTTTTTCCAAAAGTGAATGCTGAGCAAAATTTTTCTTCCTCCTTCGAGTCTTACTTCCTTCTTTTTCATTTTCCATTCTTTCTTTTTTCCTCTTATTCTAATTCTTTTTCTTTTTTTTTTTTTTTTTTTCTATTTTTCATACTCCTTTTTCACTTTCATAGCTAACCTATAAAGACGAGATAAAAAACTTTCGAAACAAATTCGTTTAACATAAAATATCCGATAAGAGATAAAGTTTAAATTAATTTTTTCTTCTACGAATTCAAACGATTTCTTTCGAATATAATATAAATATATATATATATATTATTATTATTATTAATATTAAAAAGAAAAAAAAAAGAACAAGAAGAAGAAGAAAAAGGAAGTAAAAAAAAAGGAAAAAAAAGAAAAAAACATTCAACGTTCTTACCTTCGTTAAACTCGTTTTTCCGCTCTCAACTTGCCGTTTACAATTATTCTTCTAAGGATTCAACAATTACACAAAATAAATTTTCGAAAAAAAGGAAAAAGAAAAAAAAAGAAAAGAAATATCAGGAAGACGAAATCCCAGAGGAGGAAAAACTCTCAGCAAAAAAAGAAAAAAAAAAATATGATCTCTACTTAATTCTAAGAATCCAGAGAGATATAACTTTCATCCTCTTTCGACTCTATGCCCCCCTCCCCCTCCCACCCTGCCACCCTCCTCGTCCACAACTTCTGTCGTCCATCACGAAGAAAAAAAGAAAAGAAAAGGGAACCCCTAGAAAAAAGAAAGAAGAAAGGAAGGATGAAAGAAAAGAAAAAAGGTGAGAAAGTAAAGAAAAGAAAGAAAAAAAAAAAAAAAAGTAAAAAAGTCAAAATCCAAACGAACTCGTCGTTGAGGGCAATCATTAACAGGACAAATCACACGTCGCACCACCCATTCACATATCTCGCAACAACAACCCTCTTGTTATTTTTTTCTTAATCTTCTTTCTTTCTTTTTTCTTCTTATTCCTCTTCTTATTACTCCTCTTATTCTTATTCTTATTCTTATTCTTCGTTCCCTTGCGAATGAGAATTTATCTCTTATGTATGAGAGATCGAGTTTGGAAGCGTTTAGATGGTGGATGTCGCGGTCAAAAATAGGATGCTGCAGCGGTACGACGGGTCGCTTGAAGGGCACGATGTATGGCATGCAACCGCATATAACGTCCAAGGGAAGAAGTTGTTTCTGAACTCGATGACTCTCCAATTATTTCTCTACCAATTAAATTTTCCTCGAGGCTACGTTGTCGTTGTTCTTGTTGTTCATATTGTTGTTGTTGTTGTTGTTGCTCATGTTGTTGTTGTTGTTGTTGTTGTTGTTGTTGTAGTTGTTGTTGTTCTTCATTATTATCATCATCATCATCGTCGTCATCGTCATCCTGACGATGATGATTACGACGATGATTACGATGATTATTATTGTTACAACGATGTTGATTGTTATTATTATTGGTGTTGTTACGATGATCATGATGATGGTTACGACGACGTTGGTATTGATGGTAATTGTGATGATTGTTGTTGTTACTGTTGTTGTTGTTGTTGTTGTTGCTGCTGTTGTTGTTGTTGTTGTTGTTGTTGTTGTTATTGTTGTTGTTACTGTTATTGTTACTTTCACTGTTGTTGTTGCTACTGCTGTTGTTGTTGTTGCTGTTGTTATTGTTGTTGTGGCGTGGTTGGTGGTCGTTCGAAGGGCGTTGCGGGTTCAGGATGGACCGAGGGTGCGGGAGGACGCGGCGAATTAGTAGGGTGGGCAGCACCCCGCACGCACCCCTTGCCCCCTCTCACTTGTCCTCGGCTTCACCTCGCGGCGACGTGTCCGTGTCCTGTCTCTCACTGCAAAAAACGAGACAAATTTAACCGATATCGATTTCTGCTCTCTCTCTCTCTCTCTCTCTCTCTCTCTCTCTCTCTCTCTCTCTCTCTCTCTCTCTCTCTCTCTCTCTCTCTTCCCCTCTGTCCCTCTTTCTCTCTTGCTCTCTTTTTTTTCGATTTTTCTTTTTTTTTCTAGGTTGATTTTGGCCTTTTAAAAAAAAATTGTATCTTTTACTTTTTTTTTTTTTTTTTTTTTTCTAAACCGCCAATTTCACGGATCTTTGACTTTGATGGGAGATTGTAATCGAATGCTCTTCTTTGTCGCAATATTTACCATAGATAGCAATATATTATATGTTTTGTCATATATATATATATATATATATGTGTGCGTGTGTGCGTGTATGTGTGTGTTTGTATATGTACGTATGTGTATAGATATGTATATACGTACTATTTAAAAAAAAAAGTATAAGAAAATTGTATTCTCGATTATATTAATTAAATAAAAAAAGAAACGTTATTGTCTTTTATTATTAATTATGATATAATTTTTAATATATAATATCATATACGAATTTGCTTTATATATAAATTATGTGCTTTGCGAAGAATTGTTATTTATATATAAAATAATAATTGTCCTGTTAATTATTAAAAATGTTAAAAATAATTTATTATTAATTAGGATTTTCATTCGTATTATCGAAAGGAATAAAATAAAATTTGTTATCAATAAAATATTAAGCTTTCTATTATGAAAAACAAAAAAGAAAAAAGAAAAGAAATAATAATAATAATAATAATAATAATAATAATAATAAAAATAATAAAAATAATAAAAATAATTTATCCACTTTTATCTCTCCAAATTCGTAATAAACGAATCGAATTAAAAACTCTGTTGTATTTGCAATAGATACGTTCGTAAACGTACATAAACCTGTGTATATACATAACATGTATATATATATATATATAAATAAGTACATATATAATGTTTAACATAGAAATGGATCGGAGTATTCCCAAAGGGCAAATAAGTTACACTCGCGTTAGCAACCCCTTTGGTAGTTAATCCCTAAATACCAAACGACTAAAATTTTATCACGAATGTATTTATTTTACTTGTTTTAATTTTCACGATAGTGATAGTTGAAAGAGAAAATAAAATAAAAGAACTTGCAATATGATTTATCAAATATACAGATTTACACACACACACACACACACACACATATATATATATATATATATATATATATGTATATAAAAACAAGAATGATTTTTCCAAG
Organism: Vespa mandarinia; assembly: GCF_050613455.1. Classification (NCBI taxonomy): domain Eukaryota; kingdom Metazoa; phylum Arthropoda; class Insecta; order Hymenoptera; family Vespidae; genus Vespa; species Vespa mandarinia. The sequence goes on along the minus strand of NC_140812.1, from coordinate 8,341,246 downwards.
CTGTGGTTAATGTTGATGGTTTTTTTTGAAGCTTTACTTGTCTCATTTTTCTCTTATACGTTGGAAAAGTAAAATAGAATTTACTTTTTTTCTTTTATCATATTTCATGTTGATATGTTTAACTGACATTTACATTTAATATCAACGTTTTTAAAATTTTTTCCTGGTTTTTATTCGTATAATAGCTTATATATATATATATATATATATATATATATATATATATATATATATATGCAACTATTGATATTCATATTATTATAATAATTATTATTATATACATATATATATATATATATATATATGGTGTACCTGATAAAATGTTACGAAATATTTTCGTATAAATAGAAAATATAAAGAAATAAATTATTTTCGTATGAAGAAACATAGAAAAGAAAACGATGACCTCGATTATATTAATTATGATTTATATATATATTTTTTTTCATTTTTTCTTTCTTTTAAATTTTATTTCTTTAATTATAACAATTATATTAAAATTGACGAAAATAAAGTGACAACTACAAACCAACAGTTCGTAACGTATTAAATGGAGACCGCTCCTATGTTCATTCATCTGAGAAGTTGACGAGAATGCATGGTGTCCCCTTGTATAAAGTCTTACGAACTGTTTTTTCGACGACATGTGAGAAAAAAGAAAAAAAAAGAAAAAAAATGTAACCCCGATCAAATTAATCAAATGGAAAGAATAAAAAAAGAAATAAATAAAATAAATAAATACGAGAGGTATGATTCTCTTTCTTTCTTTTTTTTTTTTTTTTTTTATTGTTAAACAATCATAGACCGTAATAATTATCATAATAATCATCAATAAAAATTAAAGGTACCATCGAATAATATAGTTTTGTAATGATATAAATGGACCACTCTTATATATATATATATATATTCATTTATGAAGGCGATGAAAATTAGTTAAAATTGTGAGAAATGGTAATGAAGTTTCAGTCAATCGTTAAATGAAATCATTCGAAAATGACATAATCGATTTCGTTTAAATCCTATCGAACGTTGTTGCTGCATACTAAACGCATAATGCATGTAATATAACTCTATGCATGAAAACATGAGAACGTATACGTCATTAGCTGTTATAAACCATCACGGAATCGATTATATCAATATATATATATATATATATATATATATATATATATATATATATATATATATGTACATATAATATATATAATGTATATATATATATATATATATAATATATATTTGACATAGGGAAATAATAGAAATAAATGATTACGAACTGATGCTAGAGATTCTACTTACTATTTTACATCATTCATGTATTAAATAATGTGAATTAAATAATTATTGTACTATCGTAACAATTTCTAAATTCTAAATATCTATGGAAAAATTATTGTTGTTTGAAAAAAACGTTAAAGTTTGTACAAATCGACGATTTGGTTTTTTTATTTATTTCTTTTTTTTTTTTTTTTGTTTTTTAGGCATTTTCATTTTCGATACGTTATAATTGAAAAAAATTTTTCTAATCGACCGTAAACCAGATAAAATTGTGTTAACTTTTTTTTAAATATTTATTAACATTATTATTGATATTGTTACTATTATTATTGTTTCTTTCAATTTTTTATTTCGTTTTCTTCTTTTTTTTTTTTTTTTTTTTTTTTTGATTTCTCGTAACGAATTATTCTATTCTAAAGAAAACTAATATAGCTGCAATAATTCATAAAGAAGATAAATTTTGATCTAGAGCGTGTAACAAAGAACAAAATCAAACGTAAATGCATCGTATGATCGTGCAATTGATCGAACTAATTGAAAATATATGAAAATAGAAATATAATAAGAAAATTTTTTTTTTTTTTGCTTATAGAAATATCAATCACGGGTTCTTATCATTATTCCACATATTAAACCAGTACATTATTTTATTGTCAATCAATGATAAATTTGCTAGACAGTTCCCGAATTCGCCCGCATGCTCATTGGTCTGTTGCTAGAGTATTAACGAGGGCTCTTCTATCTCTCTCTATCTCTCTCTCTTTATCTCTCTTTATCTCTCTCGTATTCAATAGTCAATTGAATTCACTAATTAACGATCGATCAACGTACTACTTTTACTGCAACATTGAATTTTAACTTTTCGTTAATTATCTCTTTGTATTTATATCCTCGAAGAAATATCTTTTATCTTTTATTATTATTATTATTATTATTATTATTATTATTATTATTATTATTATTATTACTATTAGATTAGTTCGTTGGAATGCGTAAATTGTGAATAAAAATTTAAACTCGTATATTCATGATAGATAAAAAATTAATTCTGCAATTATTTATTTATATAGATAATATTAGATAATTATTATTAAAAATAAGAAAAAAAAATATATATATATACATACGCATGACATTTTAATATTATTTATATTTTTTTTTAATCTACTTATTTAATATTACAAAATATATCATTGTAATCGATATAACTTACTATTAAAAAAGATAAAATATTTGTAGATATTCGATAAGAAAAACGATAGAGACAATTTTTGATATTTCGTAAGAAAAAGTCATAATAGAAAAAAGTCATATAGAAAAAAAAAAAAAGAAAAAGAAAAGACAAGTTATGATTATTATTCTAAAATCTAAAGAAAAAAAAAAAAGACATTTAGTTACAAAAACAGATTTACAGATTGGAATGATAATACGAAATAAAGAAATAGAAAAATATTACGTCTAAATTTCGACGAGTTATATATATATATATATATAAAAAAAAGAAAAATTAAAAGAAAGAGAAAAAAACAGAATACGAAAAAAGCTAGCTTCGTATGCATATATTTTTGCAAAATATTCTATTCCTCTATCAATGCGTATCATGCTTTAGAGCAATCTATAAAGAGTGAAAAAGAGGGAGAAAAAGGGAAAGAATGAGAGAGAGAGAGAGAGAGAGAGAGAGAGAGAGACGGAGAGAGAGACATAGAGAGAGAGAGAGAGACAGAGAGAGAGAGACAAAGAGAGAGAGAGAGAGAGAGAGAATAGTTGAGTAGAGAGTATGAGTACGTAATAGACAAAGAGAGAGAGAGAGAGAGAGAGAGAGAGAGACAAAAAGAGAGAGAGAGAGAACAGTTGAGTAGAGAGTATGAGTATGTGATAGACAAAGAGGGAGAGAGAGAGAGAGAGAGAGAGAGAGAGAGAGAGAGAGAGAGAGAGAGAGAGAGAGAGAGAGAGAGAGAGAGAGAGAGAGAGAGAGAGAGAGACCTCGACTCTATTTGCTGATCAACATAGTTCGACTATAGCTATTGAACGATATCGAACGCTCGAGTTTGGTATGCGTGCTTACACCTTTGCACCGAGAATGAAGTCGAGCGTGATACTATACGTTAGAGGCACGAATTTGCGTATACGCCTATTGCTTACCACTCAAGCTCGTATATTACGTATTCCTATGAGGTAAAATCTATGATAGTAGTATCGTATATTTTGATTTTTAAAACATGAAGAGAAATCAAATCTATCGATAATGATAACGATAATGATAATGATAACGATAACGATAACGATAACGGTGATCTAAATTTATACAATATATGATAATAATTGTAAATGATGATTATTCTGATATTAATTAAAAAAAAATATATATATATATGTATATGTATATGTATATGTATATGTGTGAAATATATGTTATAATGATGATATGTTTATAGTATGTATTAATATTTATTTGTGCCTTG
>NC_140812.1:8307500-8325000 GCF_050613455.1 Vespa mandarinia | reverse complement strand
AAAGGTTAATACGAGAAGAAAGAATGTCTAAAGATACGTATGTATAAACTGGAGATTGTTGTTGTATGAATGCCAAGGATTCATTAAAGGCAGTAATTAATAACGAAAATGTGACACCCAAACAAAATAGCCACGTTGTATATCATTATGAAAGTTTTCTCAGCGAATCGGATTATCGCCCGAGAGGGATGACTATTATTTTTACGATAATATTGATAACAAAATACGCGCGATCGGTAAAAGGGAAGATAAAATTAAAAGGAAAAAAGGAAAAACAAAGAGAAATAAATTTTGTAGAAATAATTAGAAAAGGAAAATGATTAATTATAAAAAGATATTCATGGGCAAAAGATGTGAAAGGGGAGAAAAAAATGAAAGAAAAATGAATTCGACGAGAAAGAATTAACAAAGAAGAAAAAGAAATTCTGTATTTAGTGTTACTGAAAGAATAAGAAGAAGAAGAAGAAGAAGAAGAAAAACAAGAACATTGCAATTAGTATTAATAAAAACAAAAAATAGAATCAAAATGTCTGTGAATTAATTATTATAATTCGATTAAACTGATCGTCTAATTAATTTAACACGTGACTCGATTATAAATATCACAAATGTGTATTCCGCGGACTCAATTATCCAATATTCTATATATTCGCCGTATAAAAGTTTCGGCCATTATTGCAAGATGTCTCACAAGTTTCTAAATACCATTGGAAAAAAGAAAGCAAGTTTTTTAACACGCGCAGAATTGCAAGAACGCATTTAGAATATATTTCGCGTATGCGAGCAAAAAACCGTGAATGCGGAAATAAGATGATAACGAAAAGGAAAAGAGAAAAAAGTAAAAAAAAAAAAAAAAAGAAAAAAAAAAAGAGAAATATAAAAAATATAAAAAAGTACAGAAAAATCAGTACAAATCTTATGCCACTGAAACATACAGGACACCCCTCGTATTAAATATTAATCTCCTCCCAAAATAACATTCTAAACGTTCAAAATATAATAATTAATATATCTGGATAAAAAATGACCTTAATAAATGTCTTACAAAAAAAAAAAAAAAAAAAAAAAAAAAAAACAAAGAAAAAGAAAAAAATAAAGATGAGAGGGAATTAGAAAGGGAAAGGGAAGGAAAGGAAAAAAAAAGCAAAAAAGAAAAAAAAACAAAAAGAACGTAGTAAAAAAATAATAAACTCACAACGCCATCAGGCGAGGGTTCTTCAAATCCACGAAAAGCTGGCATGGCCGCCGGTGGCGTCGTTCTCATGTCCAATGGCAACCAATCACTTCTGGAGGGTGAATTACCGTGCACGGATGGAGACATATGTTTGCCACCCCTCGTACCTAATCGCGGTCTACCACGACGTACCCTTCGCGCTGAAAAAAATCACAAAAAAATCGGGGTAGGCATTAATAATCGATCATTTTATTTATTAACCTCACTTTTTATATTTATCCACCACATCTCCTCCCCTTGAAGTTCGTTAAATATATCGAACTTTCGAACTTTTCTTTCCTTTTTTTTTTGCTTTTATTACATATCTATATCTATATATATATATATTTTTTTTTTTCTTTTTATTATACTATAATATATGTGTATATATATATTTTTTTTTAAATTCAAATCGAAAGAGTTTTCTCAGCGTTCTGTAAAAAGTTTATTCACGAAAAATTTCTCGTCTCCTCTCTCTCTTTCTTTTACTCATTCTCTTTTATACACATTCTTGAACTCTTTTTCTTATCATTACCATAGTTTCAATGATATTTCTTTCTTGAAAAGATCGAACTTTTCTTTTAAAATGTAAAAGCATTCATAGATGATATTCAAAGTTAGGAGTTAGAAAGACCGTCGAAGTTAACAACGATTTCTCTCCTTTCTCTTTCTCTCTCTCTCTCTCTCTCTCTTCCTCTCTCTCTCTCTCTCTCTCTTCCTCTCTCTCTCTCTCTCTCTCTCTCTCTCTCTCTCTCTCTCTCTCTTGTTACGAGGTTTGAAACAATGTAGTTGTTGTTTTTGGGATGATAACTATCCACAGAATGTCGTATAAGAGATTAACAATGATAAAGTATATATATATATATAATGTTTGTCTGTGCTGAGATTCAATAGATACGAATATATATACATATATACAATCAATGTATGTATATATGTATAAATGTATGAATGTTATATATATATATATACTAGTCATTGAATACATTTTCTGTAAAATATTGTCAGTTGTAAACGTAGCCAAGGGACTTTCTCCAATTCAAATGTGTCCCAGTAATATTTTTCACATTCGCATATGAAATCGTATTATTGTATATCGTTTATTCATGTTAAAATTGTGATCGTTTATTTATATTAAATCTACGAATGAAATTTAAATGAGTATGAGAAATCGATGCATTTATTTATATACACGTTTCTACGTAAAGCGCGTATGACATGTGTTTTTATGCTTTTTATATTCGTATATATGGGTGCGCGAGAGCACTTGTGCGTATTTAATTTTATTAAATATTGATCACAGATGAAGTTCACGTGGTTTTAGGAAAGTTTGATATTGGTTAAATAATTTTTTATTTTTTTCAACTTTGTTGTTTCTTTTTTCTTTTTTTCTTTTCCATTTTCTTTCTTTCCCGCTTTTTTTTTCTTCTTTTGTTCGTTCATTCGTTCATTTTTCTCTTCTTCCTTTCTTTCTTTTATTTCTTTCGTTTTACCATTTTACGGACTTTAACCGAGCTCATTGTGCCACCCACAAACTTTTTTCATTATCGTATTATATTACGATATAAGTATATAGATATCCTTTTTATTTTGTTTTATTTTATTTTATAACGATAAAGAGGAATACTCGTGAAAATAAAAAACAAAGAAAGAAAAAAGAAGTAAATAAATATATCCAACGGTAATATGACCAATGAAAAGAATATTGAGATCATTATAAATAGTTATGAATTAATTAATATATTTCAAGTTATTATTGAAAAGTATTCTTATTTCTCAATGGTATTTATATTTTACAATTAAAATATTATACTTATGAAATATGCTCGTTTCTTTTCTTTTCATTTCTTTTTTTTTCCAATAGTTCGGCATAAAAAAGAAAAGAAAAACATAAAATTGATTTTGTTTAAACATTGGTATAATTATTAATTAATATTAAATCGCTTTATATATATATTATTGTTTATATATAATATATATATATATACAAATAAAAACTTGGTAAGTATTTTTTTAAATGACAATTAAAAATTAGATTATAATACGATAATTAACTTTCAATTGAAGTTAATTAAAAATTGATTTAATTTAATTAATTTAATTTAATTTAATTTAATTTAATTTAAATTAACTTTTTCTTCATTCTTTTCCATTCGTTTCCCTTATTTTTCCAAAATATTCTCTTGCAAAATAATTTATCATTAAAAATCATTATCTTTCTAATTTATTTAAAACAATATATTTATAAATTATTATTATAATATTATTATTTATAGTATTTTAAATAAAAAAAAAAAGAAAAAAAAAAGAAAAAAAAATAGACTCCAGGAACGAATTGAAAATCAATTTCAAGATAAAATAAAGGAATAAAAAAGAAAGAAAGAGAGGTTAAATGAAAAAGAGAGAGAGAGAGAGAGAGAGAGAGAGAGAGAGAGAGTGAGAGAAATAATACGAAAGAAAATTAAGTATATCTTCAGTAAAATTCAAAAAGACAGGAGAATAGGCAATGATCAAAGTTCGTTCGAGCGATTACACGTTGTAATTAGCACGCTAGATAGAAGAATTAGACATGATTAAAGGATATACTGATATAGTCTTTTCTCTCTCTCTTTCGTTCTCACTTTTTCCTTTCTCTTTCATTGGCAACCCTTTTATTTGACCGTCAGTCTTATTATCGAGAGTTCCGCAATCAAGCGGATTTCAAGATATCCAATGTAACAGAATCTCTCTCTCTCTCTCTCTCTCTCTCTCTCTCTCTGTCTCTCTCTCTCTCAGCTTTTATTTTACAGATTCACAGACTCTTTCAATTTCGACAATTCTCATCCGAATCCATTTTTATTCGTTATTGAAATAATACGGACCAGTCGTTTCTTCCTTCTTTCTCTCTCTCTCTCTCTCTATTTATCTATCTATCTGTCTGTCTCTCTCTCTCTCTCTCTCTCTCTCTCTCTCTCTCTCTCTCTCTCTCTCTCTCTCTCTCTCTCGGGTATGTCTATTCTAATGAATTCACACGAATTCGAATTCAACGTAGCGAAATATATCCGTTACGTTTTTAATAATAAAAGGTAACAAACAAACGGAACAAAACAAAACAAAACAAAAATGGGCATTTTTAATTGTTATAAGCATTACACAGGGGTTAGTTAGATAAATTTTTTACGGTTTAGCGATTGTGTATTCAATAAATAGAAGGTAAAATAAAATAAAGTCAAATAAAATATTTTTAATAGTTCGTAGCGAAGTGGATTCCTTTTTTTCGTTTTTTGTTCTCTCTCTTTTTTTTTCTCTTCTCTTTTTCTTTTTTTTCTCTTGTCTTCTTTTTTTTCTTTTTTTTTTTTCCTTTTTTTTTACGAGAACATTGACAGCGACGCCAAAGCTTTTCATCGGGAGATTTTTCTTTTTCTTTTCTGTTACTTTTCTTCCTTCTTTCGATTTATTTTTGCCGTTTATCATTTTGTTAAAACTTCTTTCAGATAAAATATATAGATATATAATACCGATAATGAGCAACGAGACTGAAAATAAATATAAAATTAAAATGGAAGTCAAACGAGGAAACTTTGTCCTCATTAAAAGTTACTGTTTGATAAAGGATTTATTTTTTGAAAATATATCTTTAGAAAAATAATACAATATATATACATATATTCATATATACTTTTTATTGATATATTATATACACACATATATATATATATACACACACACACACACACTATGTATATGTTAATATACTATATATTATATATATGAAGTATATATCAATAAAAAATATGTATATATATTTTATTATTTTTTTATATATCAATAAGGAAATAAACTTTTTATTAACACTTATACTATATATCAAGGAAATATCTATAAAAAATAAATATATATTTTTTGGTTTCAATTTATTTTCAATCAAATGCTCTTTTATATTTAAGTATATACTTAGTATAATATTAATATATATATATATACTTAAGTATATATATATATATATATTAAATATATTATATATATAAATATATACAAACAATAAAAATAATTCGATGTCATAATTTTAAAGACTGTAAAAACCTGTTCGTACATTCGTTGTGATAATTCATGCGGTCAAAGGACGAAAGAGAGAAAAAAAGAAAGAAAAAAAGAAAAAAAAGAAAAACAAAAAAGAGAAATAATATAATCGATAAAGGCACTTCGAGAGATGAAACGAAGTATTCGATTTGATCGAGTGAAAATGCCATCATGTTGAATTTCGAGATTTGCGGTCAGAAGTATCCTCAAACTGAATGCCATCGTTTAATTAGCCGATGAAAAAGTGATGTAATAGAAAAAAAAAAAAAAAAAAAACAGAAGAAATTACGCGAAGCAGCAAATACGTAGTATCGATTTTTTTTAAGGACATATTTCAAGGACACATTACACGATACTATAACTAAGTATTTTTCCTTTTTAAATTATTCATAACTGGTTAATCGTTAGTCATTAAGAATTATTAATACATTAAATACTTTCAATTTAATTTGAAATTATGCGAATCATCTTTTATAAATTACAAATTAATAGTATAAAATTTGTATAATTTATAAAAGAAAATTATAAAATGTAATGCCAATTAGAATAAATCAAAACTGACTTAAGATTAAAGAACATTTTCTTAAGAAAATTATTTATATTCATATATATTATATATTTCAATTATATATATATATTAATTTTTAAAAAAAAATGTCAAAAGAAAAAAGATGTCATATCTATCAACATTTTGACGAACGTTTATTGTCGAAAGGACAACGCGAAGTAGAATAAATAAAAGAAAAAGAAAGAAAGAAAAAGAAAAAGAAAAAGAAGAAAGAAAGGGAAGAAGAAGAGGAGAAGGGATGTGGAAGATAAAAGTAGCATGAAAAGATGAAGAAGATAAAGAAGAAAAGAAAAAAGATGAAGAAGAAAATATAATAAGATAAGAGAAAGAGAGAGAGAGAGTGAGAAAGAGAGAGAGAGAGAGAGAGAGAGAGAGATAAAATATATATATAATAAGACGATAAAGAAGAAATTATAATAAAATGATGAAGAAAAAAATATAATAAAATTATGAGAAAAAAAAAATATAATAAGATGATGAAGATAATAAAGATGAAGACAAATAAGAAGAAAACTAATGGGAAGAAAATTACGGGGAAAAATCTAATAAGCGCGAGAACAATAAGACGAAGACGAAGAAGAGATAGAAGAAGAAAAGAATAAGAGAAAAAATAATAAGTTAGGTTAATGAGAGGATGAAGATAAAGATGAGGAAGAAGATGAAGAAGAAGAAGAAAAGAATAATAAATTATGAAGATAAAGAGGAAGAAGGAATAAGAAGATAATGAAGTTAATATAATGACGAAGAAGAGAAATAAAAAGCAAATGGAAAAAAAGGAATGAAAAGTAAGATGACGAAGAGAGGAATAAAAATGAAAAGAAGATGAAGAGGAATAAAAATAAAAGATAAAGAAGCGAAATAAAAATAAAAGCGGAATAATAATAAAAAAAAATATATATATATATATATATATATATATATATATATAAAAAGTGATAAAAATAAAAACGAAATTTTTTCGATTTGACAATTAAATAAGATGGTAATATTTAATAGTTTATATTTAAACAAATAACATCGGTATTGTTTAGTGAAAATATTTGGTTATTTATATTTACATAAATAAGAAATTTTGTATCGTGAATAATGTTCGATATCTTACATCTAAATAAATTAACATCACGTAGTAATTTTTTTTTTTTTTTTTTTTTTTTTTTTTAATATTTCCTCTAATATTTAATGTCTAAGCAATAATAGCACGCACAGCAATTAATGGCTAATGTCTTAGCAATAATGGTATTTCTTTTTTTTTATATTGAAAATTTTTTATTACTTTATAACTAAAAAAAAAAAAAAAAAGTAAAAATGTACGTGAATAGAAACAAATTTTTACATCTTAATATTAATCTTGTTTTATTGTAAAAATGTTGAATATTTCTTATCTAAATAAAATAGAAAATATATATATATATATATATATAGAGAGAGAGAGAGAGAGAAAAAGAGAGAGAGAGAGAGAAAGAGTATTTTATTCATTAAAACAATGTTTAATACTTTAATGTCTAAATAAACAACGTTAAAACTTTCTATGTTGTTTGTGTTTATCGGAAAAGAAGAAGAAAAAAAAAAAGAAACGAGGAAGACAAAGGGGAAGAAATTAAGAAGAATGATAAGAAAATTGAAGTCAAAAAAGTAAGAAGAAGATTAAAAATAAAAACATTTTAGAAAGAAAAAATAAAAAAAAAGGGGAAGAAACTTGAAAGAAAAATAATAAGATTTCAATCGGAAGAAAAAGAAGAAGAAGAAGAAGAAGAAGAAAAGGAAACTAGAAAGATACTGGACAGAGAAAGGGAGGGTAAAACTTGAATGAAAAATAATAATAAATTAGAAAAAAAAGAAATATAAATATTCAAGACTAAAGAAAAAGTGTACGAAAGAAAGAGTACTAGAAAGACACTAGATAATGGAAAAAACGAAGAAGAAGGAACTAGGAAGAAAAGATAAGAAGATTCGAGTCAAGAAAAAAAGAAAAAAAAAATAGGAAGACACTAGATGGAGAAAAAAAGAAGAAGAAAGTAGGTAACAAAGGAAGAAGAAAGTTAAGAAAAAAAAAAGAAGGAAAAAGAAAAAAAAATCGCAGGAAACTACAAAGGAAAAGTCTCAAGATGGAGGAAAAAAGGAAACAAAAGAAGAAGCAAAAAAAGAAGAAGAAGAAGAAGAAGAAGAAGAAGAAATAAGAAAGTAAACGAAAAAAATGAAGATGAGGAAGAAGAAAACAATGAGAATAAAAAAGGACGAATATATAGTCATAGACAAGTAATTGGAATTTGCTATGACCTTTGGATTCCAAGGTGGAAAGGTAGAAAGGTCGTTCGTTCCATAGAACATTCTGGATTTCTCGAAACATCTCGTATCAATCAATGATCCCTGCCACGTTCGCATACCTATATAACATTACTCGAATGATAGTAGCATATTGAAACTAGCTATGCCCAGAATAATAGGAATATACAACAGCAGTTGCGCTTCCCGTTACGGCTATGTAATATTCTAGTCCCTCTTTGGACTATAGATTCAAACATTATATCGCTCGCAGCATATTCAGATCGTATTACATTGATCTAAAATTATCTCGGACATATATTACTATTATCATTATAATAATAATAATAATAATTATTATTATTATTATTATTATTATTATTATAAATCCTCTCTCTCTCTCTTTCTCTCTCTCTCTCTCTCACTCTTTCTCTCTCTCTCTCTCTCTCTCTCTCTCTCTCTCTCTCTCTCTCTCTCTCTCTCTCTCTCTCTCTCTCCCTTTTTAACAATTGTCTTACGATAGAATCTTTTGACGATCTATAAAATTATATATATTAATTTTATACATATTAATTATATATATTAATTATATATATTAATTTTATACGTATATATATATATATATTATATATTATATATAATATAATATTATCGACCCATATATGTATATATATATATATATATATATATATATATATAAGTGTTAATAATATTATGATGTATATATATATGAGGGTCGATAATATTATATATATATATATATATATATATATTGGCGCCAAACTTTTCCCATTTATATTTACAAATAATATAATTATATCGATAGAGAGAAATAGAAAGAAAGAGAGACAGAGAGAGAGAGAGAGAGAGAGAGAGAGAGAGAGAAAGAGTGAGAAAATACTATACTTACCATATACTATAGTACTATAAATATATACTTTCTATACAATAGAAGTCTATTATATATTTAATAAAAATAATAACAACTAATTATTTAAGTAATACTATAAATATACTATAGTATAATTATACTGTGATATAATTATACTATGATATAATTAATATGGTTTATTACTTTCGCGTTATATGATATTCTTATAAATGCGATAAAAAAAAAAAAAAAAAAAAAAGAAGAAAAGAAAAGAAAAAAGAAAAAAAGAAACTTGAATTACATAGAGAATAAATTAGTTTCATTCGATTCGCTCTATGGTGTTTCCCTTTCTTTCACGAACTTTTTTCATAAAGAGATTAACATGGTCACATGATTGGATCTAATACAAAATGCCGGACTGAACTTCGTAATAGTACATTTATCGTTGATATGATTAAATTCTCTTCTGGATTTTCGTCTTCATTATCTTACTTTCTTTCTTTCTTCTTCTTCATTTTCTTCTCTCTCTTATTCTTTCTCTTTTTAGACAATAATGATCGTCTTCAAATTATATTATCCGTCTCGAAGTCGATTTAATTATCCATTTAATTACATTAACCTGCTCGTCGTCATTTTAAAATTAGCAAGTTGTTTGCATCGAACGAGAAACGTCTATATACACGTATATATGTATATATATATATATATATATATATATATATATATATATATATATATGTCTGTTATCATTTTCAAAATTTAAATTTCTCTTTAGATTCCTTTGGTACTCCTAGCTAGTTAATTTTCCTACCATTTTCCATCTTCTCTTTCTACTCCTCTAGTTATGAATTATTATTACAATGGTTAAGAAGATAACATCACGTTGTACCGTTCGTTTTTCTTCAATTGATTTATTCTCATCTTTTGCATACTCCTCTAATGATTTTATTAATATCTACGAGTGGTTTATTTCTCTTTCTTTCTCTCTCTCTCTCTCTATTTATATATATATATATATACACACACACACATATGTATTCATCTCTTTCTCTATTTTATCGTCTTAACATTGTTTCCACAGTTTATCGACAAAGTTTCAATTCGTTTCGTTTCGTAACATTCGCAACAGAGGAAACGAATGTTTCATCACATCTTTATTGAGAAAAAAAAAAAAAAAACCGATATTTATGATATCACAGATATATACAGGTATTGTGTATATACGAGTATAGATATATTCAACCGAGTGATGATGCATCGTGTACATCAATATGTCGATTTATAAAATGATGACAGATTGTTCATGACAATAACGAACAGCTAACTATTACACATGGGACGTTCCCATGTAATATCGAATTAAAAATCAACGTACACGATGGTAGCTGCAACAACGTTTGGATTCAAGTTGTTTTCTTTTTTTTTCTTTTCTTTTTTTTTCTTTTTTTTTTTTTTTTTTTGCTTTTCATACTTTTCGATTCTGATTTTTATTTTTATCAGCATTTTTTTTTTCCTTTTCTTTATTTTGTTTCGCTTCATTTCTTTTTTTTTTCTCTCTCTCTCGTTCGCTTTTTTCTTTTCATCTTTTTGCTTGATTGTTCGTTTGTTTGTTTGTTTATTTGTTTTGTTTATTTGTTTGTTTGCTTGTTTGTTATTCCCATTCATAATCAACAACGTTAGCTTCTTTCATGAACGAATTGATTTTTATGAGAGATATTTTGTACATCGTGATTATGAATTTTTTGATGATTACTATGTTCACTTTTTTGTTGTTTTCTTTTTTTAATTTTTTTTTTTCTTTTTTATTTTTTTATTTATATAAATAATGAAATTCCATTCAACACGATAATAATAATTATAATTTTTTTTTTTTTTAACGAAGATGACACCTGAAAAAAATGGAAATTTCATAATTGACCCACTTTCTTCTTTTTTCTTTTTTTTTTTTTTACTTCTTTTCTCCTTAAAATCTCGACAAAATATTTCTCTATTATAAAATGATAATTATGATCTTTCTTTGACAAAGAGATTTAAAAGGAAAATTTTTTAAAAGTTTATATTAAAACAAAAAAAATAAAAAAAAGACTATATATATATATATATATTTCAAAAAAAAGATTTTTTTTTCTTTTTGTTAGAAAACGAATAAAGCTTTTAAACATTATCATCAGGTATCTTTTTAGCTTACAAAGTACATAATTGACGACGAGAAAATGATGACATCGTTGGAGTAATTCAACACGAGAGATTGAGAAGAGACTGAATACAGTGTTCGTTAGTGCACTATCAATCATGTACTTCTGACATATTGGCGCCATAGCATTATTTCTTACCAAAGTTTCTCACATATACATGTTATATGTTATTATTAACAAATACATAGATATGACTCATACATATATATATATAAGTAATAATAATAATAATAATATATATATATATATGACTAATAATAATTATTAATAGCTTAATAGTTTCTTGTATGCTTATTAACACAAAATTAGTAACTGTCCAAAGCTATTAAATGTTATGAATATGTAATAGGTAGTGAATTATTTATGTACAAGAAAAAATTTCATAGAAAAAAAAAAGAAAAAAAAAACAAAAAAAATTTCTTCCATTTTTAAATTCCTCTCGTTTCAAAAATATATAATATGAATTCGCTTTTTCATGCAAAAGATAGAAATGAAGAAAAAAAAAATATATATATATACATATATGATTATATGATTAATAATATATATATATATATATATATATACATATATGATAATATATAATTAATTGTCATCAATTTCAAATGTCAAAACATATATAATAATATATAATTATATATGGATTGACATTTGAAAATAATTTTTTCGAATTTATCTAAATTGAATTTGTTTATTCGTACAAAAAATAAAAGAAAAAAGATAGAGAGAGAGAGAGAGAGAGAGAGAGAGAGATATGTAACATAATATTAAAAAATTTTTTTTCGTATTTATGTACGAATATATAATACGAAATATCTAATACGAGAGAGAGAAAAAAAAAAGAGAAAGAGAGAGAAAAAAAAAAATCGTTCGGTATTCCATTTAATAAATACAGAATCCAACAGATTATAATAGTATGAGAAATATTGTCATTGAAGATGCACGAACGATTGGAATGCCATTTGCTCGTATAACTTATCTCGAAACGATATTGGAGAAGTTCATCATCCATCCATCCATCCATCCATCGAATATAAAATTCGTTCTATCCGCGCGAATCGATTCGGAATTATGTTCCATTTTTTATAATTTCTATATAAAATAATAGTAAAAAAAAAAAAAAAAAAAAAAAAAAGAAGAGAGATACCAAAAGAAAAAAAATTATATATATGTATATAATATTTTTTCGAAAATAAAATACGTTCGGTCGACATATGTCGAGCGAACGTATAGGTCTTTTTCGAAAATAAAAAAAAAAAAAAAAAAAAAAAAAAATAGAAAATGTCCTCTTTCCTTTCTTCGTTCTGTGTTTTCCGTGTTTTCCTTTCCATTATATCACTTGAAACGTGCATGTATGCGAAAAAAAAAACAAGAGAGAGAAAAAAAAAAGAAAAGTCAAAAAGAAAAATTAAACAAATTCAAAAGAATATCATTACGAAAGAAGATTATTGTAAAACGAAAGGCATTGGAAGCACTAAAAAAAAAAAAAAAAAAAAAAAAGAAAAGGAAAAACAGAGAAAAAAGAGAAGAGAAAAGGAGAAAAGAAAAAAAAAGAATAGATAAGAAATAAAAAAGAAAATTATTATAAAATAAAAACAATTGGATGGAGTAAAATTGAAGAAACAAAATAAAAAAAAAAAAAAAAAAAGGGGAAAAAAAAATTAAAGGAAAGAGAGATAAAGGAAAAAAAAAAATAAAAAGAGAGATAAGAAATAAAGAAAAAGATTATTATAAAGTAAAAAGAATCGAATGGAATAAAGTTAAAAAACAGAAGAAAGAAAAAAAGAAAAGGGGTGTGAGAAAAAGCCAGATTGAAAAATAAAATCGAAATGAAATAATAACTATAAATAAAATAACATAAACGAGACGCGACATGAGTGACATTATGCGTTTATCCTGATAATATCCGACAGATAAAATAATAACCTTAGCCGATGATTTCGTTTCTTTGTTTTACCTTTTATTTTCTTTTCTGTTTTTTTTTTTCGACAGAGAGAGAGAGAGAGAGACAGAAGAGACAGAGATGAAGGGTGAGGTAAAAGGGATGAGAACATTTTTATTTCACGTCACTCGAACGGCGATCTCGAAAACTTTTACTCGATAGGAAGCACCGCTGTCAACTTCAGCGATACGCTTCATTGAATCTTTGATATTTCGAGAAGAGAAAGAAAATATTAAAGAGAAAGAAAGAAAGAACGAAAAAAAAACAAAAAAAAAAGAGAGAGAGAAAAAGGAATTAAAATGAAGAAAGAGAAAGAGAAAGAGAGAGAGAGAGAGGGAGAAAGAGGAGAGAGAGAGAGAGAGAGGGAAAGGGAAAGAGTGAGGTGGAAGGAGGAAGAGAGAAAAAAAAATACGAACGAGAATCGATTAAGCGGGAAAAACTTCCCGTTTTAACGAGCTTTTCATGCATCGCTACGAAGGATCAAAGATAGAGGGAGAGGGAGACAGAGAGAAAGAGAGAGATATATAATATCTCGTGGACAGCTGCTGTCCTTTGACCTGTCGAGAAAGGATTGGAAAAAAGAACGAGAAGAGCAACGACGTCCTCGATGAACGACGAATTTTCTCATTTTTTCTCGTTTGGTATTTAGTCGAGTTGGGCGATGAAAAAAGTAAAAGAGAAAGAAAGAATGAAAGGAGGAAAGAAAGAAAGAGAAAAAGAAAGGAGAAAAAGGAAAAAGGGAAGGGAATAAATTCGATCACGTCTTTGAAAATTTTCATTAATTTCTATTATCGTTTCTTGAATATCTTACAAAAAAAATAAAAAAAATAAAAAAAATAAAAAAAATAAAAAAAATAAAAGAAATAAAAAAAATAAAAGAAAATGTATAATAATGGCAACAACAACAACAAATAAAAACAATCTATTTCGAGTCTGTTCCCCGAGAAATCATTCTCTTTTTTTTTTCTTTTTTATTATTTTTTTTTTTTTCTATATTCACGCGACACGTTCGAAATTCGATGGAAACGGATTTTTTTTACATTTCGCTCTTTCTGTTTTGATTTTCATGAAAAAAAAAAAAAACAAAAAAGAAAAAAAAATAAGAACGAAAAATATTCCAAGTCGTATGCGTAAATATATATATATATATATATATATATATATATATATATATATATATATATATATATTTTTTTTTTTGTTTTGTTTCTATCCGAATGAAACAAAATGATAAGAAAAAAAAAGAAAAAATATTAAAAAATAAAGAAAAGAACAATGCATTTGTCCCGTGAAGTTGAAGTTCGATAAAAACGCACGATTTCTTTTTTTTTCCCCTTTCCCTCCTTACTTTTCTTCGGCCCCTTTTTCTTTTCTCACTTTTATCGTTAGATTTCGTTTGTCGTGAAAAAAAAAAAAAAAACAAAAAATGAACAAAGAAAAATTTTTCCCAGACCGTTACGATGAGCGAGAATTATTTCTTCAAATATTCTTTTCGTTGGGACGAAGTAAAAAAGAAAAAAAAAATAAAATAAAAATTTTTTTAATAAAAAAAGGAAAAAAAAAAAAGAGAAAAAAGGGACAATACGACCCAGTAGCAGATTCAAAAATCGAAACACGCGATGCCGTCGTTGAAATTCATTAAAGACGGACTATTTATCTTTTCTTTTTTTGCTTTTTTTTTTTTATTTTTTTTATCTTTTATTATTCGATTACTTCTTTTGTTCTAACTTTCTATTTCTTTTTTTCTCTCGCACAATTTTATTCGTTCGATCCGACGATCCTCTAACAGTGGATCGTTAGAAATAGTTGTTACTTAAATCTCTTGTGAGAAATACATATGTATGTACGTACGTTGGAATTAATTCGGTCAAAATTTATTGACGCATTCCGGAAATAATTTATTTTTACGCGATTGGTGAATATCTAAAGTACGTAGTATACGTATCGTATAAAAAGAAACGATGGCGTATCGTTCGTACGAAAGCTCGATGTGTGAAATCCTCGAGATGATTTTTCTTCAATCTCTTGCCAGAGAATAGTCTGATAATGTTTATTTTTCTCCGCATGATCGTTCCTGTGTTTCCTCTCTCGTTCGAGAAACAAACATATCTATCTTTCTATGCCTCCCATTCTCTCTCTCTCTCTCTCTCTCTCTCTCTCTCTCTCTCTCTCTCTCACTCTCTCTCTCTTGAATATTCAAAATTCGAAGATAAAAACATTGAACTCGACATTCTGATATTTCTTCGATAAACGCCTATCTCGATCTGATTATTATCAAACTTAATAGCTTTCTTTTACTTCTTATATTTCATTTCTTATTTACGAAAAGGAAAGAGTAGAGAAAAAAGAAAAAAGAAAAAATAAACAGAAGCTACTCTTAATCTACTTTATTTTTTGTTTCTTTTCTTTTCTTTTTTCTTTTTTCTTTTTTTTTTTTTTTTTTTTCTTTCTTTTTGATCGATAAAAATTTTATAAACTAATCGATCGATGGGCGAACGCCTCGAAACGAGCAGTTCTCGTTTGAAAATTTTAAATGATAATCGAGTGAATTTTGTTGAAATTAATTAATTTATTTTTCTTCCTGATGTTTCTTTTTCTAATCGGAAAGAAAAATAAAAGTATCGAAGGAATTGGTCGAGAGGGGGGAGGGAGGAGATAGGGAAAAGGGAAAACGGGCGGGAATATTCAATTTCAATTGCTTCTTCTTTTCTGTTTTCTGTTTTCTTTTTTTTTTTCTTTTTTCGTTTCTTTTTTTTCTTCTTTTCTTTTCTTTTCTATCGATCGATATACGAATATAAAAATAGATCGAATCAAAGTGTTTATTCGCTTATAAATATTTTTAAAATAAAATCGTGAGAACAAACATTTTCAAATTTATTCACCATTTTCTTCTTGCGTTGTTTCTGTTCCTGCGAAAACGAAAAAAAAAAAAACGAAAAATAAAAAAGAAACCTAACAGGAACAATCGAATTTTTTCTCTCTATGCGAATTTAAAAAAAAAAAGAAAAAAAAAAGAAAAATAATAATAATAAAACAACGACAACAACAAAAAAAAAAAAAGGAAAACAATAAAAATAAAAGAGATTCATCAAATCTTTTATTTTCATGAAAATTTAAAAATAATATCGAGACACTATCTCGATTGAATTTCCAAATGTATTTAATTCTTCATTTTCCACGATATTAGATAATTTATAATTTAATTTGATATCTTGTTTCTTTTTGTCCCCCCACCCGCCCTTCTTTATTTAAATAATCAAAAAAAAATTTCAATAATCGAAAAAAAAGAAAAAGAAAAATAAGAGAAGAAAATCTAACCTCGTCGTATTCTTGAAAGGAAATCGACGAAGTCGAATAAAAATCCTTGATGACTTCCGCGATTGCAGATAACGTGTGACACGAATATACAAAAATAAAAAAGAAAAGAAGAAAAAGAAAGAGAGAGAGAGAGAGAGAGAGAGAGAAAGATGCAAAACGCATATTCTCATTTATTATCATCTTCCCTTTTTTACGATCTATGTGAAAAGATAAACAGCTGACAAGAAAGCCACGATCCATTTTTTATCAGGAATATAATCGATCGCTTGCATTTCCTACTAAAAAGACGTACTTATACATATATATATTTATATATATATATATATATATATATATATATATATATATATAAATATATATATATATGTATGTATGTATGTACATATATATATATACGATATGAATATAAATAGCTTTCGGACGACACATTAATTCCTGTTGTAATTAGAAATTAATTAAAGTAAAGATCAATATCAAATAAAACGCATTTACATGCGCTGCTGATAGAAAAAAAAAGAAAAGAGGAAAAAAAAAAGAAGAAAGGTAAAGAAAAGAAGATAAAAAAATGGAGTTCCCGTTTAATCGAGCTTTACAAAATAAATAATAAATAAAAAAGAAAAAAAAAAAAAAAAAAGAAGAAAAACAACGAGAAAATAAATAAAAAACTTCGATTCTAATATCGACTTTTCAAATTTCAAATGAAGTTATTAGAAGTCGATGTATTTAATTACATGATACGTAGTCGTGACACGTTTTTCATGTAAATTCTCCTTTAATTAACATATTTTTTTCTCCTGGATCTAACGAACTCTACGAACGTTTCCTTCTTTTTTTTTTTTATTTCTTCTTCTTTTTCTTTCTTTCTTTTATTCTTTCTTCCTTTCTTTCTCTTTAATTAAAACAGTAAATTTTGAGGTTTTACGTTAAAGATTCTTTTCGATAAGAACATCACAGAAAAGAAAAGAAACAAATAAATAAATAAAACTATTTAAAAGTTCACTATGTGTGTATATATATATATATATATACATATATACATACACACACAAACAGACAGACAGACAGACACGCG
>NC_140812.1:8285000-8295000 GCF_050613455.1 Vespa mandarinia | reverse complement strand
TAATATAGCTAGGTAACCGGTTTCCAATGCCCAGCGAAGTATGGCTTGTCAAATGATGCTTACTATTGTGTGATATTCTGTAACACATCACTCTGATATACATAGTATATGGATTTCAGGCAATGGATCAGTTATATATATATATATATATATATATATATATATATATACATATATATATATATACATATATATGAGACGATATAAAAAGTTAGTGAATTAGGCCTTCTTCAAAAGTAACGCCATTATTATAATTCAACGGATTTAAGTTGCTCTATTGGTAAAAAACTGTTAAAAGTACACGAGTACTTTTTTTTATGAATCTATGTATGATTAAACACGATAACCATAATCACTGGTGGCTGTAACAAAGATCTGTACATTTACTGTCATATATCTCTCTATTGCATATAGTATTATTGTATAATAAAAACCTCTTGTGTATGTTGTTATACGATTAAAATGTAAGGCCATTCATAAATAAAAAATTCAACTAATACTACACTCTCTTTTGTTATCTGTAAAATATATATATATATATATGTGTGTGTGTGAATAAATTTTAAAATTGTATAAAAGACAGAATCGGTATTATTGAAAATACTTACAAGGCGCTTTAGTCAATTTATCAATTATAGTACTGCCATTAAGGACAAAGTTGAAAATATTGTTTCTTTTTGTTTTCTTTTTTTCTTCCTTTTCTTCTTTCTTTTTTTTTCTTTTTTTTCCGGTTCAATAAAAAAAAAAAAAAAATCAAATCAAATCAAATCAAATCAAAACCCACGTCTGATCCAATGCCTGACAATTGGCGAATGTAACTCTGCTTGGCAAATGTATAACAATATTATAATATGATATGCAACATTTATAATCTAATCTTATTTCGGTACTAATTGTTAGTTATGCTGGGCATCCATTTGTATTGTAAACAAAAGTTTCGAATGTACATTCGCAGTACATTTAACTTGTAAAAAAACATTGCAATCACTTACCAATGTAATAACAGATAATAAAAACCGTTTGTATAATATTGGTAATATGTGTAGTCGCAGTCGTTGCAACTTTCCGGTACTATTGTAAATTGTTGTATGTAAATATATTATAATAATATATAGCTGCATCTGTTTAGTAATTTGATTGTATGTGAGGTAAGGAGCCTGTCATCTGAACAGTACGATTTTATAAATTACGATTCTAGGAAATATAATTGACGAGTTATTTATTTCCAAGAATCGTTATCATAAATCGTACTTATGGAACTATTGTCATCTGTAAAATATAATATAAAAGATCCTGAGTTGTACTGTGTGGTACTATGGCTATGGAATTGTGTAGCAGAAGTCTATGCTGGCTTATTTCTGCCATAATTATAATTAAAAATACTATCGTCGAATAAGAGAACAAAAAAAAAAAAAAAAAAAAAAAAGAAAGAAAAAAGAAGAAAAAAAAGAAAACCAACGTATACTTTTTAACCTACAAAAGAAAAAAAAATCTATATCGTATAACCTCAAAAACGTAAATACGTATATACAAAAAGAAATAAAAAGAAAAAGAAAGATACGTACATAATATATAACGTCATACGTAAATATCACTAATAAATATGCATTATCAAAAAGTTTCAAGTATAGACATGATAATGATATTATTCGTGAATTTACTTTCATTTATGAAGAAAAACCTTCAAAATACCTAACCCACAAATATAATTTTCCAAAAAGTAATTCCTAATAATACTGATGAAACTTGTCGAATTCAAAATTATATCAACAAGTATTTAAAAATTATATAAATTTAAGCAAAGACTGATAAAAAAGAAAATAGATATATAGATATATATGCATGTATGTATGTATGTATGTATATATATATATATATATATATATATATATAAGCATATATATTTATATATAAACATATATATGTATATATGCATATATATGTATATATATGTATATATATGCATATATATGTATGTATGCATATATATGTACATATATGCATATATATGTACATATATACATATATATGTATGTGTATATACATATACATATATATATATATATATATACATAAAGAAAATAATCCTCTCCAAACTACATAAGAGAAAAAAACCAGCACAAACACAATGCCCCCTTATTATATATTGTTTAATTCAATCTGCTGCATAGTTGCGATCACGGTTTGTTGATAACTGTTAATAATAAATATTATTACTCTGTTGAGCTGTCGATTGGCTGTATATTGCAATGTATGCATGTGAAAAATATATCATGTACGAGCTATGTCATTGCACATTGCGCTGCAATAATAAAGTAAATATAATTCTCTGTAAGAATATAATATTGTTGTAAATATCTGTAGTCTGTATAACACTGTATAGCATTAAATAAAACAACAAGTATCCGGCTGCAGAATTATCAGTACGAGGTGGGATGGCTGCTCCACCTACGGCATATTTTTTTTACTCATTTCCCCCTTATTAACGTTCATCATCTTTATGATGAATAGGCACGGGACATTATATGTAAACTAGTCTCCCAAACCTATGTACACGGTTTAATATTCGTATCGATGATAGTCGAGTTAGATACGATCTATATAAACTTTTTCTGTACGCACAGAAAATAAATGTGTAGTATGCAGATCCGTTGCATTCGACGACAACGCACTTTCTCGATTTGTATTGCAATTCCGTACGTTTTTAAATAATTTCGAATTATGTGTTACACCCGTGCCTCATCCTGCACAGTTTCCGATCACCTAAATACAGAATCAGCCTTGTATCGTAACGTTATTTCTATCTATACTTGTCGATCAACTGTAAAGATTACGTTTCCTATTGAATCACAAGTTCACTAAATAATAAATTTAAACTTGACTCATCGCACGCTATATCACAAAATGATACTGGGAAATACAATAAAAATAAATAAAAACCTATACATTAGTGATACGAAGCATCGAACTGCAATATTCCGCTTGCAAAATGTTTCGTATCACCAATTTGGGCAACCTCTACGGAATAAGAATTATCACCAGCCTGTGCCTGGTATGCTCTTAGCTTTGGTTCTACAATATTTCCACTTCCGCTCCCCCCGCTATCTTCTGCGGGAAGACGAGAGAGCGGAGCAGAAGCGGTCAAGAGCACTTTGTTATCCACCTGAGCTTGCGTTTGAGCCTGAATTTGAGCCTGTGTTTGAGCCTGAACTTGTGTCTGTGTTTGAGCCTGAGCTCCACCCTGAACCTGTGCCTGACCCTGTCCTTGAACCTGAACTTTAACCTGATGATGGTAGATTTCCTCCTGGCGTTGCCTGTCCGCCACACTGAGTTCGTGGAAACTGACCAGGTGACGTTTGAGGTACAGCTTGGTCTTGAAGGGCTTGTTACATAGAGGGCATGTGACACTCTGAGGGTTGTGGATGAGGCGCATGTGCTGCCGCAGGTTGGACAAGTTACTGTACATGCGGTTGCACACAGGACAGGGGCGTGGGTCCAGCGAGTGCAGTTTACGCAGGTCAGCTGCAACACACACACAACTTGCTCTAACCGGTAGCAGCCCACAGCATAACACGTTACCATAGCATAGCACCACGCTTTATTCACACCATGAATAATATCAAAATGATACCACCCACCACAGGACAGCAACAACCAGCAAAAACCCTATTTAGCACTACCCAAATTTGCTGCCTGCACGGTACATGTATAATGTAATCCTGCAAGATAGCAACTTGCAAGGATATAATGAATTGAATCATAGATAACATAACGATATTGTGGTAAGGGAAAACACATAGTTTGAAAACAATGGTAAGCATGGATCAGCGAATAATGAAAATCCGTTAGGAATAATGGTCTTGGCCTTGTGAATTTTTTTTATGGTATGGTGGACTCGTGCATGTTACACAGAAAATCAGACTTTTATATTCTTGAATGTTGCTAACCGTTAATAAGTTCAAATATTTCCCGATAATCGTGTCAAGATATTTTATCTCGTTTATATTATAATTCTAAAATTGATTTCATTAAATTTCGAAAAGTAAAATAAATAGAGAATGAATGAGTGCTTTTGCACAATCAATATCGTACTATCACTCTGTGCGTGTAACTAATTATTTACTAATCATTGCACTTTCTTAAGTACACTCAAATGCAGAAATATAGTGCACGAAACGAAATGTAAAAAAAAAAAAATCATTTATCATTTAAAATCAAAGCAATATGTACATAGCACATTTATAACCGACCGAAATCGTATGGATCTTTATCATTAGTAAACAAGAAAGCAAATGATGCTGGTGATAGCAAGATGGTTCTCGTTGACGAAGTTACTGGAGCATTAAATTTAACAAGAAGCACTTACTCGTCAGAGTCTGAATGCAGCGTTAAGGTGTAGTACTAATATATGTATATACGCATATATACGCGATGCATATATACGCACGTGAAAGCATGAGAACAAAAAAATTATGAAGCTTATTGGGATGGGTATTTTTAATTATGTACACGCAGGACATTGTTGTTAATGGTATTCGGGCTATATCGGTAACGTTCATACAATACAGCTGATTAACTGCAAACTGCACTCTGTGGACTTGGGCCTATTTTAGCCTCTGAGTGTCAAATGTCTCCTACCACCTACCAAGACCTACCGAGCTACACACGAGCTTACCATTTCAAACGATCAAGATTCCTTTCTCCTTCCTTGCTTCTACTCTCTCATTATACAGTTCTGATGTAATGGCTAGGTTGTTGCTGTTTGTAATGGTGCTCGCACTACCAAAAAGAATATAAATCATAGACTCACCTTGCTGCTCTTGATTCAGCTCATTGTTCCCATGTGAAGGTCCAGGCATACCACCTTCCATACTGGTTCCTAAAATAAAAAGAAAAAAAAAAAAAAAAAAAAAAGAAAACGTATCTTATAATATTTTTTGTTTCAATTCTTCTTTTCTATAGACTTAGATTTGTTTACCACAAAAAGAAAAAAGAAAAAAAATAAATAAATAAATACAGAAAAAGGTAACATTTGTACCTTGATAAGATGGTGGATATGTAGGTAACACTTCCATACCACCATCCAAACTAAGGAAACCACCAGGTAACGTGTTAACTTCTTGTTTTGATGAACAATCGTCATCGCTGCCATATTCAGGTAGTTCTACTTTTGGCTAAAATTATAATATATATGACATTAAATAACAACAAGAAATTAAGATATATTATGTGTACGATAATTACCTCCACAATATCAATATCCTTATAACAGTCAAGCTGAACTTGCGGTTCTATAAGCGGTCTTGAGAGAGGTGTACTGCTAGCACAAGGCGTCACAGTAGGTGTTGGACTAGAGATTTGAGGTGAATCACTTCTTTTACACAGCCTTTTTAATGGTGGAGGGCTCGATGGTGGTGGTGTTTTACTGCGCTCATCGTCCAAACTCGGTGAGATCAGACCACGGCCATTTGATGCGTGAACATTATTCGTTTTCAAGTGCTACAATATTTTATATAAAAATTCAAATTATATTTCTACTTTATAATGCAAACTTTTTTTATAACATACATTATAATATTAATTACCTTTTCGTTGTTGTGCTGACTACTTTGAGAGTCGGTGAGACCACGGATTTGTAGAGATTCAGCTGTACGTAGAAAAGTAGGCAATTCAGCTTGTGAAATGTTTACTTCGCCAGCATACATGAACTCCAGCAGTGATTGTAAATGTTCAAATTCCACATCCCGCATAAAAATTATTGGATGTTTGCAGGGATTGGTCTGTAAAAGTTAATAATATTAGTAAACTGTTTAAAAATATTCTTTTTTTACAACATACAGACTGTTATCAAATAAGAAATATATAAAATATATTTTATCGTATATTAATCGTATTCGAGCGGCTGACAGTTTGACAAAATCATAAAAGAAAAAGTATACAAAATTAATAAAGTTATATGCACCGTATGGTGTTCATTATTCAACGGCCATAAAAAAATTTGTCCCATTTAATATGATATTAAGACTGGCCATTGAAGAAATTTATTTTAAATATAAGAAGTTAACTACTTTGGCAATTTCAATTTAAGAAAATTCTAAAAGCAAAGTTTTAATCGCATTGGCCTCTGAACGGCTGATGCAACAGAAAGAGAGAGATACTATTTTAAATTTTAACATTATTTCATTTTCTATTTATATTTCTTATATGTAAAAAAAAAAAAAAATGCGAAATAAAAATAAATATCGTTAAGGGAACAAAATGTTAACAAAAAAAGAAAAAAAAAAAAAAGAAAAAAGAAAAGAAAAAGAAAAAGAAGGAAGAAAGCGAAAAAAAAATGGGAGAAAACAATAAATTAAAATCCTAATTTTCTAATTATAAAAATTTCCATATTCTCTCGTATACCGTACAAAACAATTTATTAAAATAACACATGAGAGTAAGAGAGAGAGAGAGAGAGAGTGTGTGTGTGCTATAAAATTAATTAATTTTCAATATTTCTTGAAAAAAGAAAAGAAAAATAAAAAGAAAAAAAGAAGAATAGATAAAAATATATAAATAAAAAAAAATATATATATATATGCACATGTAAATATACATAAATACATATAAATGAATAAAAAGGAAGAAAGAAAAAAGAAGAAAAGAGAAACGTAGGAAAAAAAAAGAAAAAAAAAAAAAAAACAGAAAAGAATTTGAAGAAACTTCGATAATTAAAATACCATATACTTTCGTAACAGTGCATGATATTTCGGAACAGTTATCGGTTTAATCGGTTTTAATTACTACTGCTGTACGTTGAAAGAAAGAAAAAAAGAAATAAAAGAAGGAAAAAAAAGATAAAGCAAAAAAGAAAAAAGAAAAAAAAAGAAGAAAAAAACAGAAAAAACAAAAGCGCATCTGCATTGGCGCACGAAGTGCGATATGGCTCCAAATTTGAGAGAGAGAGAGAGAGAGAGAGAGAGAGAGATAGAGATAGATAGAGAGAGAGAGAGAGAGAGAGAGAGAGAGAGAGAGAGAGATAGAGATAGACAGAGAGAGAGAGAAAGAGAGAGAGAGAGAGAGAGAGACAGAAAGAGAGACAGAGAGAGAAGGAGAGCTAAACGTGTCGGGGAGATAAGAAAACGGCTGGGACACGTAGCGCAAAATAGGTATTGTGTAATTTTGGAATTATTAACGGTCGGACGAAGCGACTAAGAAGATGCATATTACGTGCGCATACATAGCAGAGAGCAAGAGCACATATAGAAATATGAAAAAGAGATGGAACGAAGAGACGAACGAAGGGATGACGAAGAGGAGTAGAGTACAGAGGAGAGAGAGAAGAGAAGAGAGAAGAGGAATCGAAAACGTGTTAGGGGGAAACGGGGGGGGGAGAGAGAGAGAGAGGGAAGGCGCGGAATGATGACGAGAAGAGGCGAGGAGGGGGAAGGGAGGAGTAATATGTAAGCGTAAGAAAGAGAGAGAGAGAGAGAGATAGACAGAGAGAGACCGAAATTAGGGAAGAGGAGATGGTGGAGGGGTAAGAAGCAACAGAGAGAGAGAGAGAGGAAGGGAGGGAGGAAAGGAGAGAGAAGGGAGAGAGAGAGAAGAAGGGGTCGAGGGGTGAAGGAGGTAGGAGGGGATAAGGAAGAAAAGTAGGGTGGGGAGCGGGAAGAAACGGTTTTCTAACCTTGAACAACTCCTTGAAGTAAGGGCTGCAAGCGGATAGGACGACCTTGTGAGCCTGAAGTCGCCTGCCATCGCAGGCGAATGTAACGTCGACGAAGTCCTCATCGTCTCGCAACGCCTCGAACTGGCTCGTGATGTTCGCCTGAAAGTTGTTCCACCGCAAGCAAAACTGCTGCTGGCTATCCGTCATTCTCTATTTCACTCGACTCCCTCAAAAACACCTGTGATCACACATCGAGGGAAGGTTTATTTTTCTTTCTCTTTTTCTTTCTTTCTTTCTTTCTTTCTTTCGTTCTTTCGTTCGTTCTTTCTTTCTTTTTTTTTTTGTGTTCCGAAAAAATTTTTTTTTTTTTGTTGTCGTTTCCTTTATTATTAATTATTTATTATTATTGTTATTATTATTATTATTATTTTTTTTTTTCCTCGGGTCGGGGTAACTTAGTGTACCGTACGGCTATCTAAACTTAACTCTCTCATTACTGTAAAAATGTAAAATGTAAAAAGTGAATCGATGACTGAAGAGGAAACGTACGATATAAATAATGACAATCGATATCCAGGTTGCCATCCGCGAGGGAGAAAAATTCTCTAGCTTGGAGCCGCGCATACGCCGCCACTTTTCCCATTGCCGCGAGGACCGTATTCGTGTATATGTTGTGTTAGCAGCAGTAGCAGTAGTAGCAGCAGCAGTAGCAGCGACGGCGGCAGTGTTGTTAGCAGCAGTAGTAGTAGCGGTAACAGCAGGAGCAGCAGCAGCAGCAGCAGCAGCAGTAACGTTTCATCGTTTCTCTAACGTCATTCACACATGACTACTACTACTACCACTACTACTATCACTACTACTACTACTACTACTACTACTACTACTACTATCTATCACTACTACTACTATGACAACGATGACAATGATTGCGAATAGTTACTCATACTACTCTACTACTACACTACTACTACTATTACTTCTTACTACTACTACTACTATTACTCTTTACTACTACTATTACTACTACTATCACCTATTACAACGATGACAATGCAATACGACTATTACGAGAGAACAACACAACGACGCGACTCACACGCAAGCGCATAAACCGAAGAACACTATTAGAAACCTTTCGCGATTATGGTGTAGTAGTAGTGGTGGCGGTGCCTGTGGTTGTGGTAGTTGGTGGTTATGGTTATGTGGTACGATATGGTATATGGTATAGAAGGAACGTGCGCGCGTCCAACCTCTCGATCCTCTTACGAACACTACGAACGCATAACGACACAGAAGAGGAAGGACAGATAGCAAGAGAGAGAGAGAGAGAGAAAATGAAATTAAAAGAAAAAAAATAAAAAAAAAAATTGGAATTTATTCTACGGTATATATCCGTACGGATTAAACGTGGAACGGACCGACAGCGCCGGCTCTATTTCGCGCCATGTCTGCATTGCCGAATTTCCGTTAGGACCAATGATTCCACTTCTTCGTGATATTACCAACTTTGAATAAAAAAATTTCTCTAACAGACTCTCACTCACTCACTAACTTACTAACTCACTCGTCCGCTCCTTCGTTCCTTCGCTCGCTCACCTTCTGACGTATCGTTTTGAACGTCGTGTTTCTAACTATACGAGAAAAAAAAAGAGAGAGAGAAAGAGAGATATGTATATATAGAGATAGAGAGGGGGAGAATTCAAGACTAAAAGTCTTCGCACGTATTTCAAATGATCCATAACCTAAAAATAATAAATAATGTTAAACTGTTAATCCGAATATCCTACGTCTTTGATAAATATTTCTTTATTAAATTTCTTTTATGAGAAACAAATATGATCTCTAATTAACGCAGGTATCGTTCTGAGTTAATAAAAGTTGAAAAAAAGAAAAAGAAAAAAAAATTATATGTAAAAAGAAAAAGATTATTTTATATATAAAATAAAACAAAAATTATATACACATACACATACATATGTATATGTACATATATATATATATATATATATATACATAAATATATTCTAGAATCCCAATGAAATATTTCGACCAATCTCCGAACGATGCATTCGACTGTACCAAGTTACTATCGCCGATTGGTCGTGAACAAATGTTATGAACCAATCAGGTTACGGCTGAGGTAATGTAATAATACGAGTCGAAGAGGATTATGACGCTTTAATACGCTCAAAGTAAGCACGATATTCCGACCGCGTTACTACCAAATCGTGTATTTCTGAATTAATCCGAGAGTGGCGCTATGAACGAACCAATCCGCTCCTCTGCCCTCGCCAATTCCTCCACTTCTCACCACCACCACCACTATCGTCACTACCACCACCACTAATT
>NC_140812.1:8267500-8282500 GCF_050613455.1 Vespa mandarinia | reverse complement strand
CTCTTTTTCTATTCGATAACTTTGATTCTCTTTTTCTATTCGATAAGAATATATTAAATGTTATTGTTGTATATATGTACCTTACATGTATACAACGTTATATGTTAATTAGAACTACAATTTACATAATTTTTCACACCATTCAAAATGTATGCATTTAATTAAAAGAATAATTAATCAAGGGAAGTCCTGTATATAACGATTTAATCGTTTCAAGGTGAGGAAAGAAATAGATCTCTTTTCGTACCTTTAATTTTCTTTTTTGCTCTGTTTTTCTTGGGAAATGAAAAAGTCACTCCGAATATTTTTCGCACGCTCCCACGCAAAAACTCGAAACGTTTTGCGGCAATCCAAGTAGAAGCACCATAGAGTACTGAAATGACTACATAGCTATTGTATCATAAGAGGTACGAACATTACCTTAATCTTGGTAGGAGTCAAGCAGGCTTAGCAACGTACAGTCCAACGAAAAAGTAACTTTCGCATATCGTCCAATGAGAGATGTGACAAAGGTTGAACTATCCGAGTGATGTCATTCTCACGACTAGTTAGTATCTAGAAAAAGAAATAGAAAAAGAAAAAGAGAAAAAAAAACACACAAATGAAGAGGTATGATAAATAAAGAGAAGGAAAATTAACGATTAGATGTTTCCTTTGCGAATGATAGAAACAAATTTTCGTTATTCCAAAGAGAATATATACAAGTTAAGAATTTATTTACAAGTAAGCGATGGACGAGGCGAAATTTCTTTTCTTTTCTTTTCTTTTTTCATATATACATACACATAATATATATATATAATATTTATATATATATATATATATACATATATATATATAAAAGAGAAAAAAAACATTTTAAAAATAAATCGCAGTACAATCAAATTATATGTGTTGTGTGTATATATATATATATTTATATACACATATATCACTCTCAATTAGTGTGGTTTAACATCTCGAATTATACAAATACAAATCATATAAAAAGCTATAATATCGCAACAATCAATAAGATGTCTCAATTGTGTATATACATATATACATATATATATATATATTTATTGTGTGCATGTGTGTGTGTGTGTGTGTATATATATATATGTGTATATATATATATATATATATATATATGATGTCTCCTTTGATAGAAACGTTTATCGCTTTTCCAATGAGATTGTACTTGGTATTATCAACGGATATCTAACGATAAGAAGAGAACCCATATTGGTTTAGCCCATCGACAGGTATACTTAACATACAGAAATATATATATATTCAGTTACAATCGCAAGAATCATCAGTGTTCGTATCTTTCTGAGAGCTTCGATATAGTCTTCAAAATCTTTTTTGCTCTTTTCTCTTTTTATAATTTATATTTTTATTTTTCCCCCTTATTTTATTACTTACTGTTCATCTATATCCTTCCATTTTATTTTTCTTTCTTTTTTTTTTGTTTCTTTCTTCTGCTCTGTTCTGTTCTTATCGACGTTTCCTATTCGTTAAAATAAATCGAATAATACAGAGGGCGTTATAAATGCGATCTTAATGATAGATTCTACGATATCGTAAAATATTTTTTAGTGAGAAGTGTTTGTATATACAGTGCTGCGTATGTGTCCTTTTCAATAAGAGAATATATAGCTATTTTAACATATAATATATATATATATATAAAATATATATATATTAACGTAATAAAAAGAATAATAATATCTCATATGTGACAAAAGAAATATAGTTTAGTGAAAAAATACCGGTGAATTGATTTATTATTATTTTATTATTATATCGGGATAATGTTGTTACGTGGTATTGCATTTGCCGAGGTTCGAAGAAATTCGGTAAGACGCGTTTTCAAGAATCGCGACAAGGGACAAAATTCGAGTTGTGAAAAGGAAGGAAATGAAATTTCGAACGAGCTGATACGTCAATCTACCAGACGTACGTTGTTTTTACAATCGAATGACGATCAACAGAAGAATTATGGTGTTATACCTATTGTCTCAGTAAGTTACAAAGTAAAGTCCATTTTATATGTATATATACATTATCTCTTATCTTTCTTTCTCTCTCTCTCTCTCTCTCTTTCTCTCTCTTTCTCTCTCTTTCTCTCTCTTTCTCTTTCGTGTTTCGTCATAACCGAAAAAGAAAATTTTTACCAGACGACTACGTTCGATATCTCAATCGAATATTCTTATCGTTTCTTTCGAACGAAAACCTTCAAATTCTTACATTGAATTTAATTATTATTGAGTTAGATCCGGCGACTCACTATTTGAATGATTTTATTATTATTTTTTTTTTCTTTTTTTTTTTGTTTCTCCTTTTCTCAAATAAAGATATTAGAGTCGTTAATCTATAATTTCTAATTATTGATAAGTAGAAATAAAAAATGATAATAATAGAGATAAAATATGTAACGTATATACATATGTGTGTGTGTGTGTGTGTATGCGTGCATTTATTCCCTTTTTATATAAGTGGAATATTATGTAGATAGTATTAGTATAATATACTAATATTATCTCACAGAAAGATTTAGATTTTATATATATATGTATATAATATATATATATATTGTATAGTATATTATAATATTATACTCTCTATCTATATTATTTTTATATAATATTTATATTATTATGTATTTGTTTATATTATTTTTATATACTGTTATTAAATATATATATATATATATTATATTATAACATACTGTATTATAATATAGTATAATTTAGAGTATAATATTGTATCATAATATGTATAATATAATATAGAACATTATGTACAATATATAATATATATAATATATATTGTTATATATATATATATATATATATATATATATATATATGTGTATATAAGAAAAGTGAAAAGAGATTAGAGGTTAATACTATTCTATACTATATATTTAGTTAATTAATTTCACGTCGATAAAAAAAAAAAGAAAAAAAACGAAAGAAGAAAAAAGGATAATAGAAACCAGACAAAAGAAAAACGAAAGAGAAACAAAAATAAAAAGAAACTTTTCATTAATGTCTGACATGGTCATCGACCTCCATTATCTTGATTATTTAATACATTTTATAATTTATTTATGTATACTTATGTATATATGATCTAAGAATGAAACTCAGCCTGGTCTGAATAAGTTAAAAGTATTTACGACGCTCCTTCTTTAGACGAGTTACATAGTACTTGCTGGCACAACCAACGAACCGGTCTCTCTCTCTCTCTTTCTCTCTTTTTTCTCTTTCTCTCTCTCTCTCTCTCTCTCACTCTCTCTCTCTCTCTCTCTCTCTCTCTCTCTCTCTCTCTCTATCTCTATCTCTCTATCTCTGGCTCGTCGAAAATGGACTCAATGTGTCGATATACTATATATATATATATTATATATATTATAAATATATATATGTTTTTCTACAGATATATATATATGTATGTATGTATATTATATGTATGTATATACATACATATATATGTATGTATGTATGTATGCATGTATGTATATATGTATGTATGCATGTACTTTTGTGGACGTACATAAAGGCATACACACAATTGTATTGCAAAGACAATTACATAATTACGAGTTACGCTTTCTCGTAGTAGTTACCTTGAAAGGGTTTGCCATTCAATCGACGTTGATATATCGAACGAGACATGTCTATTCATTTGCATATGGCTAATCGATATACCCGGGCAATTAATATTCATTTCTCATTGACATCTTAATTTGTATAATTACGAACTATTTTCTATTTTATTTTTATTCTTTTATTATACTCACTCGTTTATTATTTTCTTTCTTTCTTTCTTCCTTTTTTCTTTTTTTCCTTTTTTTTTCTTTTTCTTCACGTTGCATTGCAATAAAAAAATTAACCGGTACCGTTTATTAAGTATTATATATATATATATATATATATATATATATATATATATATATATGTAAAAATATTCAGAAGGAATGTTTTCTATAAATTTTTTTATTTTTTATTTTTTTTTATTTTATTTTATTTTATTTTATTTTATTTTATTTTATTTTATTTTATTTTAAGCGTCATGAATTATGAATAGGAAAATTTATAAGGTTTTTAATACGAAAGTAAATTTCTCAATGTCGGTGTCAATGTCGTTTGTGCGTGTGTGTGTGTACATATATCTGTGTGCAGGAGGTAATGCAACATGCGAATGTTTCGCGATAATTATTTCTGAAGAGTGTTAACCGAATATGTGACGTAAGTGAAACACGTGCGTATAACTCTTAATAACTAAATTTGTAACATATTGCGATAGATAAATATGTATTTGCATCGAGATATCGTTCACTGTGCAAATAATTGTCTTTTGGAACGAGGATATACAAGTAAAGATGCAAGTGAGTTTTAGGTTATGTCGACTTTCGAAAATATAATTTTGTAATTCTGATATACATATATTTGTTCTTTTTTCTTTTTTCTTTCTTTTTTTTTTTATTGCCCCTTTTTCGTACACACACACACATACGTGCGCGCACACCTTTTGCACACCTTTTATTTGTTAAATTTTAATAAATATACTTTATTGAGAAATTTTTACGTGTAAAAAAAGAAGAAAAAAAAATTAGAAGAAATTTCTTTCTTTGAAAGAAATATAAACGAGTGTTATAATTTTTTTATTTTCATCTTTTTTTTTTTTTAATCTAAATATTTCATCAAATTGGAAGAATTAGTTTTCTCTTAGAAAAATATTTTGAAGACAGAAAAAAATTTCTCTTTTAATTCTGTCAATTGCAATATTTTTTTTTGTAATTTTTATGAATTATCTTGATTCTTAGTAAAGATATTGAAATAGAAATAATTTTCGAATTATTACACGAAATGTTAGAATATATATTTTTTTTTTTTTTTTTTTGAACGAAGTAATTTATGTAATATAATAAATAATTTGTCTCAATTCCTAATTGATATGGTGAAAATTTCGTCACGTATATTAGAAATTCACAGGATCCCAGAGAAATGATCAGAATTTTGTAGATTAAAAAAAAAAAAAAAAAAAAGAAAAAGAAACTAAAAATAAATTCGAAAAATATTCGAGAAAAGCAATAATTCATTATAACAAGTATCGAATCGAAGATGCCAAAGCAAAACTTATGTAATTGGTTTTCACATATTCCTTAACTTATCAGTTACATTGGGGTTAATTATACACAACGTAATCGAGAACAAGTTTGTAACTTCTAATACGACAGAGCTTCTAAATTTTTTTCATATCCGTGATTGAAATATTTGTATTGAAATCTCTTGACTGGTAAAAGTGTACAAAAAAAAAAAAAAGAAAAACACAAAAGAAAGAAAATTCAAATAAAAAGATAGACATAAGAATTAAGAGAAATGGCTACGTGACATGGCTCACGTTTGTAATTATAACGGGTGATCCAACAAAATTTCATTAAGATCGTACTTTTTTTTTTCTTTTTTTTTTTTTTTTTTTTTATTTTTGATGCCATCTCCACACGTCGCTTAGTTTTATCAAGTCCATCTTTAGAAATGATAAATTTTGAAAAGTCCCGTGAAATTAACTCTCTTATCGATCACCGTGGTGAAACGTGCGCGCTTTCTACTTTACTTGCGTGCAATATACATATATATATATGTATATATATATATATATATAGATACTTATGTATCGCTCGGTGATAATGAAAGCGACCTAAATAATAATAAAAAAAAAAACAGAAAAAATAGAATAAAATAAAAATACTAGAAAAATTTAATCGATCGTATTAGAGGATTTTTTTTTTTAAATATCGTTACATTTATATATAATAGGTTATTGAATATTTAATTATTTATTTATTAAAAAAAAAGTTGTTATTTTCGATAATAATAATAATAATAATAATAATAATAATAATAATAATAATAATAATAATAATAAAATTGAAAAATAAATCTATTAAATTTATATGAATTCAAACATATTCATATTTAATGGAATTTAATTAAATAAAATGTAACATAAGTGTAACAGTTTAATTTTTCTGATTATTAAATTTTCTATAAAGAAAAAAAAAAATATGATAACGATACAATTGAATATTTAATATTTATTTAATAATTATGAGATTGAGCGAAAGTTCTTAAGTAATTTGAAATATCAATTATTCTTTTTCGAAACTTTCTAATCTTCCAATTAGGTTTGTAATTTTATAATATGAAAACAAAACAACAAATAAAAATATAATATAACGTTCTAAAAGATCACAAAAAGTAATAATCGATTTTTAAATATCACCTAGAAACATCAGGATCACTCTGTAATGCAATAAAATATATTCCTTCTAAATTTCGTACAAAAAATTATATCCGTAATAATTATAATCATTAAGTAAATATTAAATGTATTTACTTAACGATTAATACATTGTTTCCTAAAAATTGTGTTTAAAAAAAAAAAAAAAGAAAAAAGAAAAGAAAAAGAAAAAAGAATAAATGAAAAGCAAAAATTAAAAAAAAGAAAATACATCGTGCGTCAAAAGGAGTGGAAAATATTTTTAAATTATTTCAATTTCGTATCACATTCAATTCATTCGTAAGATAGCTGGAGAACATTGTTCAGTGAATTTTTTTCGCCACCCTATGTATCCTTATGAACATATATATATATATATATATATATATATATATATATATATATATGCATATATATACATACAAGGTAAACAAAAAGAACAGCTCGGCCGGTTTTATTCCCACTCTTCTGAATTCGTTCATCCACCTCGAACACTTCAGCAGGTTTCTTTCACCTTACACACCTCAGAGAGATTAGTTGGCAAAGTGTGTTTCGATTAACTAGTTGTGCATGACGTGCGAGTCTCGTGGGAATGTTTCACGTTTTTATATATATATAAAATATATATATATATATGTGCGTGTGTGTGTATATATATATATATATATTAAAAAAGAAAAGAATTAACGTTTCTAAATATTTTTTAAGACATCGACGAATTTGTTGTTTGTTAGTGTTTGTGTTTGTGAAAAGTCAACTATCGAATAGAATGAAATAAAAAATAAATTGTTATTCGTTGTCGTAAAAGAGAATGAAAATAAATAAATAAAACATTTGCTACGAACAGAGACGAAATTTATAGTGTGAATAAATAGTTAAGATAAAAGGATAAATCTGATGAAGCTGGAATAATATCTTTAATCGCGAAAAGATTATTGATGCGGAACGATTGATCGATTTTCACTTCAAAAAAAAAAAAAAAAAAAAAAAAATATATATATATATATGTTTTATTTTTATCTTTTGTTTACTTTAAATCATATACATGTATTTTCGCGATTCAGTTAGCCTTGTACGCTTGGACTAACTAATTAATAATATAACAAATACGTAAATCTAAAAAGATATATACGTGTATATATTTATATGAAATTGTGTTTAGTTATAAATTTCAATTGAATGGAAAGAAGATGTGCAAGTCACAAAGTATTTCCCCTCCATCCAGGATTTTGCAACGATCTGGAAATCATGAGGTCCGTCGTATATAAAATTCTTATATAATTTTATTAAAACAAAATAAAAAAAAAAAATAAATAAATAAAAAATAAACAAAAACAGAATTTACGTGTATATTCTAAGTTGGAGTAATTGAAAAAAAAGAAAAAGAAAAATTTATATTTCAAGTTAGCATTTTTTTTTTTTTGAGATTGGAAGTGACTCGACAATGAAGAATTGACGATTCTTTTGTTAGTGACGTGATAATGATCGGTCTTTTTATTTTTCTTTTTTTTTTTTTTCAAAAGAGAGAAAGAAACAGAAAAAATATAATATTTTCCTCATGAGATTTACGTAATTATATTGCGTATTATATAAATATTTACGTATATATATAAATATATACGCATACACTTTTATAAATATTTATTCCAAATTCTTGTTAAAAAAACAAAAAAGTTTTCCTGTTTACTTGAGTATACCTTCGATGTTCCTGATGGTTTTTTTTCTCTCTCTTTTTCTCTCTTTCTCTTTTTTTTCCATAAATGTATAATATACGCACGCGCGTGTATATATATATACGTGTATGCACACACGTATGTCTATATATATACATATATCTATTTTTTGGTTCGATTTAATTATTTTTGTTAACGGAGATCAAACGACAAAAGTGATAATGATTGATGATAAAATTAATGATAAAGATTTACAATTGATAATGTAAGTAATATGATAAGGATTTACAATTGATAATGATCATTCATTTAATTTTCTTTATTGTCGTAAAATCGAAGTGTTTATTTTTATCGGAGGAAATTTCAAATTGAATTAACGCGCGAAATTCAAATATATGTGTTGCTTTATTATTACGAAAAAAGAGAGAGAAAGAGAGAGAGAGAGAGAGAGGAAGGATTCCATCTGTCAGTTTGCTATCGAACAAAAGATAGCTTATCAGTGATAACAATTTTTATTTTATACTTGCTTGATGTCAGAAATTTATTGAAGAATGAAAATCAAGATTTCAAGGGATACGGTTATGTCAGTTCTCTAATAGTATTTTCCTCGTGTATGATAAATCGAAATAAGCATATATGGTAAGACGCCGTGAGAAAATTCGAAGTTTCTTTGTAGGGAGAGCTTCGCGAACGTAGTTGGGAAAATAAATTACGAGAAACCGGAAGAAGTACAAACGATCGTATCCGGTTCGTCCTCGTCGCCATTCTATGTTCGGAACATCATGTTCGTGCTCAAAGTTCGATGTACCAGTCAATGTGTTCAGCATTTTCTTTGTTCTTTTCTTTTTCTTTATTTCTTTTTTAATCGATTAATGTAATATTTTTTGATTACTTTTATTATCGATAATTTTTTCCTTTTCCTCTTTCTTTTTTTTTTGTTTTATCTTCTTCTTTTTTCTTTTCGTAATTTGACAAATAATACTATCGTTCATTATTGAAGTGACTTATCTTTAATTTTGTACGTACGTGTGTGCTTGTGTTTGTAAAAAAAGTCAATATTTTACAAAAAGATTTCTATTTTACCGACTGAGTTAGAAAATGATCGTTCGAATCGAATTATGTCTTATTTGTTATTTACTATATTTTTTTTCTTTTTCTTACAAAATTAAAAATACAGAATTAAGTAATTTATTTTGATTCTAT
The DNA here is from genome assembly GCF_050613455.1 of Vespa mandarinia. NCBI lineage: Eukaryota > Metazoa > Arthropoda > Insecta > Hymenoptera > Vespidae > Vespa > Vespa mandarinia. The sequence continues at coordinate 8,273,348 of NC_140812.1, read as the reverse complement.
TCGGCGATTCGTTTAATTTAAATGAAAAAAAGAAAAAAAAATTTGTTAATGAATTATGATAAATGCGAACGATAAATAAAAAGGAAAAGAAACAAAAATTACGAAAACTCCAAAGTACAAACAATTTTTTTCAAATATTATCATATTTTTATATATATATATATATATATATATATATATATATATTTATACGTATGTATTCATGATTAAAAATACGTGACAATAGCATATTATTTAATCGAATGATATAAAGAAAATTGGAATACACATTATTTGATTATCTTTTTCTTTTTTTTTTATTTTAATTTTTTTTTTTTTTTATTTTTTAATAAATCAAGCAGGATAAAAATATATCATTGATTTACGTTTTAAAATAAAGAATCGGAAAAATTTTTGATTCGCATTAGAATAATGCTTTTTGTTTTATAAATTTCTTTTTTCTAATATATCAATATAAACGACGATTTTGCAAGAGTTTATTTATTATTTGCCAAATAGAAAATCTTTTTTATCGAGGATAATTCCATGAATAAGTGAAAATAATATTTCTATGGGCATAATATCTATCTCAAGGATGAATAGAAGAAAAATTAGAAAAATGAAAAATCCAAAAGTTTCCAAAAGTTAGGAATAATGGAGTGAGAATGGCAACGAGAGAATAAGAGAGAGGGAAAGAGAGAGAAAGGGAGAAAGAGAAACTTTTAGGGTCAAAAATGGTTTGGTTGTCTAAGTTTCCTCTGGAATTAGACGATGACGTAGTCTTTTCGTAGAAACGATACTCGAGTTAACGTTCAAGTTAGAGTTCACTATAACGAAAACATTTTGTTGTAATTTGGAGTAGAATTTTTGTTAATATACACGTTTTTTCTTTTGCAAAAAAAAAAAGAAAATAAATTCCTATCTTTCGTAAAAGAAAAAAGAAAAAAAAAAGAGACAATGCAATTATGCAAAATATTGAAAAACAAAGGAAATGATCGATTTGTTTGATAAACAACTCTTAAAAAAAAAAAAAAAGAAAAAAAAACAATAATGACAATAATTCAAATAAATAATAGTTTTGAGAAACGCGATGATTAAGAAATTTTTAAAATTTTACTATGCAACTCGTAAAATGTTTTTATATAACATTAAGGTACATGTAAATATAAATAATTAAAATAAACAATTGTTTAAAGAAGTGCAAGAAATGTAAAAAATTAAAAGATTTCAATATGGAACTCGACAAAATATTTATATATAATCTTGATACATTTACATATATAAAAATAAATAAATAATTAAAGTAAACATAATAGTGCAAAAAAATGCAAAAATTTTTTTAAATTAAAAAATTTCAATATGCAACTTTTGAAATATTTATACATAACCTTAAAATAAATACACACGCGCGTACAAACACACACACGCACATATATATATATATATATATATATATATATATAAATAAATAATTAAAGTAAATATAATAGCTCAGAGAAATGCTGAAAAATTAAGAAAATTTAAAGATTTCAGTGTGTGTAGTTTGAATTTACATTAAAAAGAAAATAAATAAATAAAAAAATAAAGAAACGATTAAAATAAACATAAATAATAGCTCCGCCGTGTAAAAATGAAAAAAATAAATAAATAAATAAAAAAATAAAAAAAGATACAACTCGAATTTCTATAAAAAAAAAAAGATAGTTAAAATGTATATAATAATAGTTTCAGAGAGATGCAAGATAAACACGTTTATATATATATATATATAGCCAACATTACTATAATCTTTTGTTATCTGATTCGAAATCTTTATCCCATGACGAAGAGGTCGACTCAATCTTTCATAAAGCAAAAAATGTTGGCCCATAAGAATGGTCGTTCGTTCAATAGTCAAACACGTGCTCTCTAGCGAGCGTCGTAGTTGCTTGCAATGCGAAGTGCATTTTCAGTTGGTGATGAGTGTTAAATCCGGTCGGCCAGACATAGGGAAAGACATTCTCGTGTATTCTCGATTTATTCGTGTCTCCTCTCTACGAAGTTGAGCGTGAGAAAGACTTAATAAAAGTTCCGACGTACTTTTTGTCATTAATTCAAACCCAAAACGGTATACAATATTAGTTTTTCCTTCTTTTTTTTTGTTTCTTTTTTGTTATTTTTTTTCTTTTTTTTTTTTTTTTCTTTTTCAAATTTTTTTCTTCAAACTTTTGCACCAAGCACTTTCAATAATGTTGCAATAATTGTCGAATAGGCGAACGGACGAGTATATGCAACATCGTTTCACAATCAATTTATTCTGATTTTCTAATAGGGAAAAAAAGAAGAGAAGCGAAAAAGTAAAAGAAAATGAAAAGCTTGTCGGAAAAATTGCTAATCGAGTCGTAATCGGCATAAAATAAATGTTCATACGATCTTGTTATATGATAAATGTAACTACATTGTGAATAATAAAAATAATATTAATAATAATAATTGAATTATTAACATAAAATTTTCGAACTTGTCCAACCTTTTCCGGTTTTTTTTTGTTTTCGAAATTTTTAACAAAACAAGCAAGAAACTTTTCCATCCAAATTAATATTTGGATAAAAACGTTATATATATATATATATAAATGTATATATGTATCTATGTATATGTATATGTTTGCATGTATTTGTGTATTTGTAGGAAGGTGAGGCGATCTCGCTCATCGCCACAGCGTCCAAACTGGCCGCCGTGGAGGATGTGGGTCCAAAGCGGCCCGAAGGGCAAACCAGACCATCCGTCACCTCCCTGAAGGTCTCACCTACGGCGAGGGCGACTCTTCAAGCCCTAAGAACTAATAGAAATAGGATATCATCAGCAACGACACCACCGTGCACTAAGGACGCCGAGACCATCACAGGTATATATATATATATATATATATATATATATATATATATAATATACATATATATATATATATATTCTTCTTTCTTTTATTCTTTTTTTTTTTTTTTGTTTGAAAAGAAATCTTTTTTCTAAATCGATATTATAATATTTCTAACTAACTAAACTAACGTGTCATTTGTGATGTTAGTAGCTCACCTGAATTGTTTGTTATATGTCGAGTTATTTCGTCGATTAAACAAAATCTCTGTTAATAACTTCGATATATATACATATATATATATATATATATATATATATATATATACATGTATATATATATATTTCTTTTTCTTCTTCTTCGTCTTCTTATTCTTCTTTGAGAAAAAAAAAAGGACAGATCTTCGAGAGGGATTCACTCAAATTGTCATTCGGTATTATGGATAAGCGAAGAAATTTTCACACAATCTTTTGAGAAATCTTCGAGATGATGAATTCACAGTTAAATCGTGATTTACGTTTATACAGTACACAAATATTCACGATTGTTAAAAGAAAACTTCATAGAAAAATTCGATTATATATACGTATACATATTGTTACTATATATATATATATATATACACATACACATACATATATATTCTATATATGATACACAAATTGTTCTATATATGGTACACAAATTGTCACTTAATTTTCACTAGTTTTTTAATTCTTTTGTTTTTTTTGTTTCTTTTTTTATTTTTTCTTCTTTGTACATTCACTACATACAATCACTGTTATCGAAATATAGAAAATCAGGATAGATAATATACGCAGGAGATTTGAATAGGTGCGGTAGGTAGGAGGATGGATTTTGAAAAGAAAAATTGAAAAATCTACGTTTAAAAATGATTTTTACTGTGAACAAACTTTGACGTGTTATTCGTAAAACGAGTAAGATTGACCGACGGTAGGTAGGTACGTTGATATCAAAAAAAAAAAAAAGAAAAGAAAAACAAAAAAATAGAAAAAGAAAAGAGGAAAGAAAAATAATAACAACAAATAAAAACAAGATGGAAACAAAAGAAGATGGAAGAAAAACTTTTTCGATACTTCCTTTAGCACAAACAAAAGCTGAAGAGATCTCTCACGATTTTTTCTTCCCCGGCGATAATAATTTTTTATAATTCAACTATTTTCTTCAGGATCTGGTAAAGAAAACCTAGTAGCGTGTTTCTATCTGTCTATCTATCTATCTATCTATTTATCTCACTCTCTCTCTCTCTTTCTCTCTCTCTCTCTCTCTCTTTCTCTCTCTCTCTCTTTCTCTTTCCCTCTATATATCTCTATCTCTCACGGTTCTCTGACGGTGTAGAATCGATCGTAGCGAGACGTAAACTGTCTTCTCTCGGGCCGGGAACTGGACTTTTATAAAGTGCATACCTGTGTGTGCTTGTATATTCTCTCTCTCTCAAACACATACACATATACACACACTCTCTCTCTCTCTTATTCTCTCTCACTCTCTCATGGTGTTCCCCATTGGTCTCCGCCAAATGATGATTACTTCTGGCCGGCGGATAATGCGCTGGCCTCGACGTTCATTATCATAACCGTCGCCATTATCATCATCATCATCATCATCATCATCGTCGTCGTCGTCGTCGTCGTAGTCTTTATAGAGGCTCCAACATCGTCTTTGCTGCTATCATTATCATCATCATCATCATCATCATCATCATCATCATCATCATCATCATCATCATCATCATCGTCGTCGTCGTCGTCGTATTTATGATCATCATCATCATCATCATCATCATCATCATCATCATCATCATCATCATCATCATCATCATCATCATCATCATCATTATCGTTATCGTCATTATTACCTTCGTTCCGGCACGGAAAGAAATACGCTAGTGATTATATAGTTCATCCTAGCGATCACCATTATTATCATTCCAGCTCTCTCTCTCTCTCTCTCTCTCTTACTCTCTCTCTTACTCTCTCTCTCTCTCTCTCTCTTGTTCTCTCTCCCTCTCTTTCTCTCTGTCTGTCTCTCTGTCTGTCTGTCTATTTATCTATCTATCTATATGTCCGTCTTTCTCTCTCTCACGTTCTTTTATCTTTTATCCCTTATTAGATATACATATATACATATACATACATATATATATATATAAATACCTACATATAACTATATACGTGTATCTCTTTTCCTATATCTTTTGGCTATAATACCTATACGTTATAACGATTTTTATCACGAGAAATAAAAATATCGATTCGGGCATAATTTAATAAGAACGACGGCTTCGAAAATGATTTATTTCTTCTACAATGCCTTGAGAAAACATTTGGTTGAACCTCGAAATAGCTGACCTATAAAGGGTCTCTCTTCTCTTTCTCTCTCTCTCTCTCTCTCTCTCTCTCTCTCTCTCTCTCTCTCTCTCTCTCTTTCTCTTTCTTTCTTTGATAACGCTTCTAAATCGCTATCCAAAGTTTTCTTTACAAATTGTACGAATCACGAGAAACTTGTCGTTAACTTTTTATTTTTATATTTTTTTTTTCCTTTTCTTTTTTTTTTTTTTTTTATTTGGTTTCTTCTCTCTTTCTTTTTTCCTACCTCAGTACAAGGTTAACAACTAGTTAAAGATCTTCGTTAGTTCGATCTGATCGATCGATCGATCGATCGATCAGTCGATCAGGTTAGCCGACCTTGAGGCAGGTCGTCGAAACGGTCCATCGTAAAATCTATAAAAGAAAGCAAAACAAAGCGGGGTAGGTGGGTGGGTAGGTGTGTTTGGTTGCACGAGGTCGAAGGGGAAGGGGGAGGGGTGGAGCAGAGCCAACGACTGTACTCTCATTCGTTGCATTCGATCAACTCGGTAAACCGGATTATTCCTGTCGATTACGTAACCTTCTCATTCTTCTCTCTCTCTCTCTATTCACATATAAATATATATATGTGTGTGTGTGTGTGTGTGTACGTCACTTCGCGAGTTGCTTGACTTCATTTTCTTTG
>NC_140812.1:8262500-8265000 GCF_050613455.1 Vespa mandarinia | reverse complement strand
CTTCCGACGTATGGCAGCACACATTCTCTTCCAACTACAGTACGATTTATTATTAGGTTGGAAACTATGAAACGGGCGTTGAATGAAAGTAAATAACTAAACAAAAACGCCCGTTTCATAGTTTCCAACCTAATATTTTCGCTTGACCAAGCGTATTTCTCTCTCTCTCTGTCTCTCTCTGTCTCTCTCTGTTTCTCTCTTCAAATTATAGATTAAAATCTAGAATATACTTTGAATTGCGCGAAATTTCCTCGCCAATCGCCGGTATTCGCTGGTAACATTATCGACGTTAAATTATGGAATTCTTAAATTGTGCGATTACGTCGTTCTATTTCTAACTTTTTTTTTTTTTTTTTTTTCTTCTATCTTGAAAACTAATATATCTTCGTTTTGTATATATTGAAGGAACACGTGATAAACTGATTTTAATCGTACTCATATCGATCGATCTGTTAGATAAAGTTATTTTTTAACGTCGAACTGTTTTTTTTTTTTCTTTTTTTCTTTTTTCTTTCTTCTTAAAGAAAAAGAAAAAATTTTCTTTTCTCTTTTGTTTTGTTTTGTTTTAATACCACTTATTAAATATCAATCATCATTATTTCTTAACTTCATTTTTTTTTGTTTTTTTTTTTTTTTTTTTTTGTTTTCATCTTTCGAGTGAACATATGTTCTCTTTTTTTCCTCTCTCTCTCTCCTTATTTCTGAGAGATCTCTTTTTTTTTTTCTTTTTTTTGTTACTTAACGATCGTGTTCAAGATGGAAAGAATAATAACGAGTACAAAGTTCAAGAGAGACAAGCTTTTAACATCGGCCTCGAGTTTGGCCGCATCAGCGGCCGCAGTCTCGCGCCGACGCAGTTTAATAGCCGCAGCTGTGTTTGCACCTTCGAGAAAAAAAATGTCATCGTTTGCCTCAGTTTCCGTATTCTCGGACGTGCTGTTATCGCGTTTTCTTTCAATATAAAAATTATAGGAAATAAGAAAAAAGAAAAAAGAAAGAAAAAAAAAAAAAGAAAAGAAAAAAAATAAAAGAAAAATAGAAAATAAAAAATAAACGATATGTGCGTCGTTACTTCGAAATTCCCGCGTTGTTAAGTCGTGCCAGTGACTACCGGGGGAATAATTTTTTTTTTTCTTCAATTTTCTGTGAATATCCGAATAATTATCGATCATTACGGATGAAACGAACGACTATAAGTATGAAAATATTATTTTAATTTTCCTTTATTTTTTCATTTCTTTTTTCTTTCTTATCTTCTTATACTTTTTATTTTTTTTTTTCTACATTCCTCATTTATTTTTTCTTTTTTTTTTTTTTTTTTTCTAAATCAACTTTTACCACGTTATTTCCAGCATCCATGTAGTTAACTTTACAGCTGAGAATTTCAATTTTCGTTCATTTCTTTTTATTTAATAATTTTCTTTTTCATTTTATTTTATTTTCTTTTTATTTTTTTTTTTATTTTTCTTTTTTCTTTTTTTTTTTAGTAATATTAACGTCAAGAATATACATACATATATATATATATATATATATATATATATATATATATATATATTTTTTTTTTTTTTCGTTTCTTTTCAAATCAATTTTTATTATCTCCAACGTAACAATTGTTAGAAATAGGCAATCGCAATATTTCTTGTTCATTAATTATTTTTCTTTTACCCTTTTATTTTATTTTTTTTTTTCAAATAATCATCATCATTATTATTATTATTATTTAATCTCAATAATAATATAAGGTAGTATGTTATGTTGTTATCGTTGAATATCGAAGAAGAAATTAATTTAATATATCACGCACGAATGTTGGTCACGCTTCAGTCGATTCATCCGGATCTACATGGTATCATTGATAGGAGGATCCGTAATAAAAGTAATATATATATATATATATATATATATATATATATATCTAATAAATGATTATATGTGAAGACCAACGTGTATAGCGATGGTAACTCTATGCGTTCACGGTTGCGCGCGTTAAAAGACGGTCGTCGAACCGAACAGCCGATACGAGTACGTTGACTTCCGTATGCTCGTAAAGTCGGTCGTAAGATTCGAATTCACGAATTATTCTATGTGAATGGTTGATCAGTTGACCGGAAAAATGGCAGCATTCGCTAGATTTAGATAAGGGGGGATGGGAAGGGGCGGATAGAAATTCCATATTATTATAATAGAAGAAAAGAAAAGAACTCTTTTCTTTAAATTTTAATTAAATTTTACTTTATGCGTGTGTGTGTGTGTGTGTGTGTGTGTATATATATATATTTTTTTTTTAAATATATAAATATACTATTGTTTTAATATAATATAATATTATATTAAAAAAATATTTTTAAATAAATACATACAAAAAAAATATATATATATATATGCAATAGTAAATTTATTATTATACAGATATATTATTGTAGGGCTGTATTGTTAAATGGATTTATTTAAAAAAGTATATTGAAAAAATTTATGTATATATATATATATATATATA
>NC_140812.1:8242500-8257500 GCF_050613455.1 Vespa mandarinia | reverse complement strand
TTTACACATGCTTTTAATGTCCAAAGAGGTACTCTCGTAATAAGAACACGTTTTTAGTCTTTTGACGAAGAGACTAAGAAAGGATTTGAAAATCTTAAATATTCCATTTTTTTTTTTTTTTCTTACTTTTTACGTTCCCTTTTTTTTCTTTTTTTAAGTCGACTCACAGTCTCGTTCACAAACAGTCAAACAAACGAGTTCGTGTTTCGCAAGGTCTCTTCGAGTATTAAGCTCTTCAAGGACGCGCGTGTTATCAAAGGCCAATTTTTTAACGACGATAAATAAACGAAGAAAATTTAAAACACATAGATAAAAAAAAAAAAAAAAAAAAAAAGAAAAGAAAAAAAAATAAATGAACTGAACAAAGAATAAGAAAATTTTCCCAATTTCTATATCCTAGAAGTTAATTTTCAGCCCTCTGGATTATTATCTATATTTCTCGGTGTCTTAACAACAAAGGTCGTTATCTTCATGATATAATTAAAACATAAATTGGATAGGCGTCGTTGAAGATTAATGAAAGAGTCGGGAGCTTTGTCGATCACTATAATTTGTATTCATTATTTTTCTGCTTTACAAGCAATAATTTTTTTTTTCCTTTTTTCTTTCTTCTTCTTCTTTCTTTTTTGCTTGCTTTCTTTCTTACTTTTATTTATTTATTTATTTTTTTTTTTCTTTTATTATCTCCACTAATCTTAATCATATTTAAATCTCTCTGTATTTGATATGTTCAGAGATATATTTCGATGATAATATTTATACGACAATAATAAACTTCGTATATAATATATTAGTATAATACTATATATAGGAATATTATGTCGTGGAAAAAAATTATTTTGAAAAAAATAATATTAAATTCTTTTTTTATTTTACTTAATCCATATATATATATATATATATATATATATATATATATGTATTAAGTAAATATATATATATATATAGAAACATATAAAAAATATTCAAATTCCTATATTTAATGGTTTCAATTTATAACACTTTAAATGATTCACCCTGTATACATATATACAAACATGTATTTAAGATATTTTATTGTTAAAAATTAGAAGAAATTTTTGCACAATTTTTTTAAATAATACTTTAATTTATTCGATCGAGATATTGCTTGGTATTATTTTCATTTTTTTTGTTTGTTTATTTTATTTTTTTCGGTTCTTTTTTTTTCTTTTTTATCTTTTTTTTTTATCTTCAATGAACCAAAGCAACCATATTATCCTTCACCAGGTGCCAACACCGATCGAATTACGAGTCGCCTAACTAATTAGATTGTATGGCCCGGATATATGGGACACCATGAGACAAGCGTGACTAATCGTTTGCTTCTATAGTAAACTATGAGATCGTATCGCGTATCGAACTAATAAAATGAAGCTTTATAACAGGATAGGATATTGGACCGCACCTTTCTCTTTCGTGTATTTCTTAATTAAAAATACGAAAAATTTAACAAAAAAAAAAAAAAAAAAAAAAAAAAAAGAACTAAGAAAAAAGAACCAAAAAATGACAAGAAATAAATTATTTTCAATGACTTAGGCGCATTTATTAAAGTTTAACAATAATAATAATAATAATAATAATAATAATAATAATAATAATAATAATAATAATAATAATAATAATATTAATAAAATAGAAAAAAACGAACAAATAGAAAAATTATGTGTTCGTAGAAAGTCACTTCCTGTCGTTAAAAGTCGTCTTCTTTTTTTCATTTATAAAGAACAAACTTCAACGAAACAAAAGGAAAGATAAAATAAATGAAATTAACTCTTAAAAAAAAAACAAAAATTATGATGAATTTGTCACAAAAAAATTATAACAAATGATATAATATAGAAATTATTATATATTCGTCGGAAGTTACTTCTTGCCGTGTGAAAGCGGCCATTTTGTCATTTTTAATTAAAAGACACAAAAAAGTAAAAAAAGATTGAAAAGATATAAATAAAAATGGAAAAATACAAAAAATTTTTAAACATTCGTACCTATTTATACTTTTATAAAATAACAAATTAATGAAATAAAAAAAGATAGTTCACATGGTAAAAAAAAAAAAAACGAAAAGGAAAAAGAGGTTACTTTTGACGTCGTAAGAAAGTGGCGGCCATATTGTCGTTGTGCTCCAGATAAAACGACAGATTCATTCATTTGTTTATGAAATACTACATGAATAAGCATGAATGCAATCTTTTTTTTTCTACTTCTTCTTCTTTTCCTATGTGTTTATAAACATAATCGAGAAACAGCATTGAAGCAGAAAGAGTCTCGGTAATTAAATGACTTTTAATTATTTTAATCATTTTTCTTTTTTTTAGGTTACGAGAACGCGGATTGGTTCATTCCATCGCCGGCGCTAAAAACTGAGGACGTCGATTTGAAACTGTCGCCGGAACAAATCCGGGAAACGCTCAACTACTTTCGTGAGTACAAATTTATTTATTATTATTTTTTTAATTATGGTTATTATTATTATTATTATTTATTCATATCCAATTTATTTATTTACTTTTTTTATATTACTTTTTTTATTTTCTCTTACTGAGAAGAGGAAAATTTCGAACGAAGTGGAGAGAGGCACAAACGATGAGATTCCAATCTCGATTATCGTAAAAGAAAAAAATAATAATAATAATAACAATAATTTTATCCACAATTTGAAAAAACATTTATATATGCAGATTTTTTCGTTTTTCTCTTTTTTTTTAATATTTTTCTTTTGGTATATTTTTTTCATGCAAAATAGAACAAATATTGAGTTGATCGAAGAAGCTGGAACTATATATATATATAAAAAACAACATTTTTTTGCAATGAATTTGAAAACAACATAGATACAATTTTTATATAGGTACAATTTTTATTTATTTAAAAATTTTCAATTAGGATTGTCATGAGGATACACATAAATTAAAAAGAAATGTGCGCAACTATTTCTTTTGTTAATTTTTTTTTTTTTTTTGAATATTTTTTCTGCTTTACTTCATGTTAATTAGATAAAAAATAAATTAATTAAAAGAAGAGGCTATGTTATATATATATATATATGTAAAATTTATTTAAAATGAATTTTTATAAAAAAAAATTAATCCTTATGTAAACAATATTTTATTGTGTGTGTGTGTGTGTGTGTGTGTGTGTGTGTGCGCGTGTGTGTACATATATACAAACACATACCTACATACATAAATGTTTAATGATGATCAGTCATAAAGATTATAAAGTTCGAAATAAATGATATACAATATGAATTTGTCCGATTAATAAATTTTAGGCGTAGAATATCGCAAATTAATACGATCAAAATAAATCATATTAGATCGAAGATAGATACTTATCTTATAATTACTAGTGATTCTTATCGTTTACGTGACGTTGTTTTATCGATCTTTCGTCTTTTATTATTATGTTTTTTTTCCCATCTTTCCTTATTTCTTTCTTATTTCTTTTCGATTAACGGGAAAAGATAAGATTCTTTTAGCAATGATAAGAAACTTTCGATCCTTATAACAAGTATTATTATTGAAATTTGTATTTTTTTATTATACGTAAATAAATATTATTATTCGTAATTATGATTTATTAATATTTTTTAATAATTTCACTATTTATGCTCATGTGTATATATATATATATATGTATATATAATTATGTGTATTAAATTATATAAATATATATATAATTTTTGTGATGATAATATAGGCATTCTTCAAAAAAAAGAAGAAACAAAAAAAAAAAAAAAAAAAAAAACAAAAAAAAAAAAATAAAAAAAAAAACAATTTAATGCGATAAAAGAATGTATACACATACACGTGAGCACTCGTATAAGCTAACTAACAACAGGATAATCCATCATTCTCGATAGCAAGGTATTCGGTCGGCTTACAATAAGATATTTTTGTTACGACACGACACATTTTCGATTATCGATATTTTTGCCTAAGCTCTCTCGAATTAATGAAAACAATTCGATATAATAAACAATCACTGAATGCTTGAAAAAAACAAAAAAAAAAAAAAACAAAAAAAAAAAGAAAGAAAAGAAAAATAAAATAAAAAAATAAAATAATTAAAAATAAAGAAAAAGGGAAAGAGAATTGAAAATTTAATTGTCGAGAAATATAATACGTCATCGTAATTTCATTGAGATATTTCATTGAGAAAGTTCAACGGGAATTTAAACTATCACTGCATTCTGTTCGTTCTTCTAATCTTATAAGAGACAAGTACGAGTTTCTCCGTTTGAAAGGTAAATCGTAACGAGTAAAACTAGTATCGACATTTTCTTTCTTTTTTTCATTCCCCTTTCCCCTTTCCGGTTGCTTGTCGTCGACGATATATCTTGACCGATTCAATGTTGATGAATAAAAAAAAAAAAAGGAAAAAAAAATTAATGAAGTAATATAAAATAAATAAATAAATAAATAAATAAATAAATATATATATATATAAGATGAAAATAATTAAATTGATATATAAAAAATATTAAAATAAAATTATTAAAATAAAATCAGATGAAAAATTAAAACTGCAGGTATTAATTAAAAGCAGAACAAAAAAATTAATAAAAATCAATATAGTTTTCAATGAATATTAAATTTTTTAAGAAACACTCGTATATTAAATAATAATCTAATTTATAACGCGAGGATATTTTAAATCATTTATCTAATAATATTCTCGTTTATACAATATAATTGTATAATTTGCTCTCTTACGTTGATATTATGACGTTTGAAAATGTACGAAGAATAGTTTACCAAGATGTGTATCTACTACCAGTCTATTTGTTAATTGGCGCATGAAAATTGCTGTCTATCTCTCTCTCTCTCTCTCTCTCTCTCTCTCTCTCTCTCTCTCTCTCTCTCTCTCTCTCTCTCTCTCTCTCTCTCTCTCTCTCTCTTTCTCTCTCTCTCTCTCTTTATGTGTCTCGTTTATCATCCGTTTCTTATCATCTATTTCTCATCTACATCCTTTTCAAATAATCACTTCTTATCCACAAAACTGAATAATTCAAATAAAAGGATTGAATGTATGTATGTAAATACATTATACATTACGATCTTAAAATATATTTGAGAAAAGTTCAATTAGAAAAAAAAAAAAAAAATAAAAAAGAAAAAAAAGGAGGGAAAAAAAAGGACAAAGAACAAGATAAATGTCAATAAAATCCAGAGTGCTCTTTCAATTAAAATTATCGATTAATTGAATATTAATCGATTTCACGATACCAACAAAAAGAAATGCATTTCTTCAACCGTGAAGAGATTGAATATTTCTATTTAAACGACAGCTTTCAACTCTCGTGACTTTCTACGTATAATTATTAAATCTAAACGATCGAGCAATAAGTATAATAAAAGAAACAATGAAAATGAAAAGAAAAGAAAAATATTTATGCTTTTCTTTTCACACATTTAAGATAATGATTATGAACGAACAAACAAAAAGAAAAGAAGAAAAAAAAAACGCAAAGAATTATCAGAAATATAATATATAAATGATATAGATTGAGAAATAATTAAAAACGTGTATATATATCTAAGAAAATAATTTTTAAAAAATGTTTATAGTATATATATATATATATACACACGTGTATATATATGTCAGATAAAATAATTAAAAACAAATATATATATATATATATATCAGATAAAATAATTAAAAACAAAAAAATATATATATTTAACAAAAATCCGATTAGAAGATAAAATCGATCTGTTCAAGAATTCGCGATAGCTAAACGATATCTCTCTGGAAAAATACATCCTTATATGTTTGTGTATTAATGATTCTAAAAAAACAGTTTTTATTTTTGAACAATGACGCACTATATACATACATGTATATATAAACAAACACATACAGAAATATACGTACGTATATACAAATATACACATACGTACATGCTTAGTAAAAGAAAGAAAGAAAGAAAAAAAAAAAAAAGAAAAAAAAAGAAAAGAAAAAGAAAAGAAAAAAGAAAGTTTCTCCTCGTTGTCTTTCCACTTTGTTAAAACAATACACAATACGTTCGAGGGATCCGTGAATTGAAGTTAAAATGATAAGATCTTCATCGATCGACTAAATGGTTCGTTATTTAAATTTTCAATGTTTCTATTCTTGAGAATAGTTCCAGATAGAATATTAATACGTTGATGGGGTTACGGACACACATATATACACATATATACTTACATACGTACGTATGTATGCAAGTACATAAAACGAAACATTCAGGTTACTCGGTTCAAAGGTCATTCAGTAAGAGAGTTCATCTCGTTCGAGATCAACGAATTAGAAAGTATCTCGGTCCACTTGTTCGACCTCATGACCGTGCAAAATTTTTCATCGATTCCATCGCATACATTAAGAAAGAACATAATCAAAATTTCTATCGAGTTATATCATTTTTGTCAAATGCGAAATTATCTTTCTTTCTATATTTCTTTTTTTCTTTCTTTTTTTTTTCTTACTTTTATCTTATTACAATTTTATAAAGGAAAAGTATTATAATAAAAATTAGATTTATCGATTTTAATAACTTATCGAATGATTAAATTGGAATGCTCATTATAGCACCAATGTTGGCTTTATAATAAAATATTTAATCCTTGATCGACGTAATGCATAAATTATCACATTATTCTGAAGCAAAAGTTTGTTCGTGAATTAACTTCGTCTCCTAAAATTTGCAATTCTTTTTCTTTTTTTTTTCTTTTTGTTTTTAAATTTTTTAACACCAAAGAAAAAAATAACAATATATGATCTCGTCTTCTTAAAAGCACAAATATGTTCATCGTCGATCCAACATAAAATATAAATTATTTCAATCGTTATTTTAAGGTACCATTTGTTTTCATGAATTAATATTATTCGCTAAGATACGTACGTATGGAAAATTTTGCGATTTTTTTTTTTTTTTTTTTTTTTTTTTTAATAAATTCTTAAAACAAAGTTAAATGCACAATATCGTCTTTTTAAGAACATAGAAAGTGAGACGCATTATATACTAATTACATTTGCTGCATCATCATTCATTCTCTTCTGATAAACGTCCGCATTCAACAAATAACTCTCGTCTTATCTGATTTCATTTATTTTTGAAACTCAATAGATCTTAAAGTATTATAAAAATCTAGATAACAGAAGATCAACGTAACATCTTCTAAGTAATTTTCTAATGTTAATACGTTCTAATATATATATCATATACTTTTACTTCGATCTCTAAACATATTTTTAAGCGTTCACTATGTAAAGACTACCTTCACTTTGTTCGATATCGTAGAATGAAATAGTAGGCGCAGTAAAAGGGAAGAGAGACAGTAAAAGGAAAGAAAAGAAAAGAAAAGAAAAAAGAGAGAAAAAGCAAGAGAAAAAAAAACAAGAATATAAACCATAAAAAAAAAAAAACAAAGAAGAAAGAAAGAAGGAAGAAAGGAAGTGAAGATCGTAAGAAATCGTAAAAATGTCTCCTAACTCTCACAACGGGAAAGATCCAACACTTTCCTCGAATCGTTTTTTCCTTCCGTTCCTCTTCTTTTTTCTTTTTTTTTTTCCTTTTCTTTCCCCTTTCTTTCCTATCTTTTTCTTTTTCTCTTAGAATACGTAATGGGGTGTAACTGGGCGTGATGATGTCGACGATGAAGATAGTAATGAGGGAGATAGCAGGAAGATGGTGGTGATGGTGATGGTGATGGTGGTGATGGAGGATGATGGGAAGGGGGTAAATTAGACTGTGCGACGAAATTTCCCTTTTTAGCATTCACACGTGACCTTTCACCTTTCCTTTTTTTCTTCTCTCTCTCTCTCTCTCTCTCTCTCTCTCTCTCTCTCTCTCTCTCTCTCTCTCTCTCTCTCTCTCTCTCTCTCTCTCTCTCTCTCTCTCTTTCTTTCTGTCTCTTTCTTTCTCCCACTCGATAGGAGGAGACTGACAAAACGGTGAAACTAACTGACTGACAAACTAACTAACTAACTAACTAACTAACTAACTAACTAACTAACTAACTAACTAACTAACCAACCAACCAACTTGCCGCATCGTTAATAATGGAGGACGAGAGAACAAAACAAACATTTCCTAGAGACATTTTTCACACGGCTTGCTTATTATCTCCGTTTCCTCCCTCCCTCCTTCCTTGTTGTTCCCTCGTCACCGTTACCATCTTCACCAACAGCCCCCTCCCCCATCCCCTTTACCAGCACCCCCTCGCTCTCGTTTTCTTTTTCATCTCTCTCACACGTGACTTTCCCCATTCATAGAACCGTTTTACATTGGGAAGAAAAGAGTTAAACGTAGCATCGTAAACATCAACCGGGACTGGCTGTCATCTCTCTCTCTCTCTCTCTCTTCCTCTCTCTCCCTCTCTCTCTCTCTCTCTCTCTCTCTCTCTCTCTCTATCTATCTATCCATCCATCTATCTCTGTCCTTCTCTTTTAGGTTCTTTTTTTTTTCGTTCTTCTTTTTTCCTTTTCTTTTCCTTTTTCATCTTCTACTTTTTTATCTTTCCTTCCAATCCCGTTTCCACGGTAATCTACATTTAACAGTAAGTCAAATCTAATTTTAATATCACATGCACAACTGTTGTATTTACCAAGCCCCTCAGACTAGGTTTGTTAACGGTAAAAAGTCTAGGGAAGGAAATGTCTTATACGTAATTAGATTCGAAAGTTTATTCTTATGGAGGAAGGGAGAGAGAGAGAGAGAGAGAGAGAGAGAGAGAGAGAGAGAGAGAAAGAAAGAGAGGTGACATTTATGGTCGATAATAAACGTGCAATTTGATTCAAGGCTAACCTTACTTAACATTGTTACGATTAAATGCAATTTTATCGTGCTTTTTTTTTTTTTTTTTTTTTTTTTTTTTTTTTTTTTTTTTTGATAAGATTTATTTCTTGTATACTTCTACGTAATCTACGTAATTCTAGGTAAATATGAACATATGTATGTATCTGTCTAACTACAGATCATTTTTATATTTCATTTGAATGATTGAACCTATCATCATTTTGTGTCCCTTATTTTGGAAAACGAAGACAGTACCTTTTTAAACACTTAGTACTTTAATCAGGGCTTTCTATCTATTTTTGATAGGAGAGTAAATGAACAACGAAAATATTGGATTCATCGATGAACAATGATGGAATATTCATTATTTTGTATGAAATTAAAGAATGTTAGTATTTTCTTTTTTTTTTTTATCGTAAAATTATTTTATTAGAAAATGTTGTTCTTTTTATTTTCATTTTTTGCTTTGGATTTTTCTTTTTTAATTATTTTCTTTTCTTTTCTTTTTTTTTCTTTTTTTTTTTTTTTCTTAAGATTTATTATTGGCCGACCCAATATTAATCATGTTCGATCATAAATGTTCTATAATCGATCGAAGTGTACGATCAAATTGCCAATTTCTTTTTTCTTTTCTTTTTTTTTCACGTTTTTGTAACTAAATACGATTATCGTCGAGTAAACATAATTTTTTATTTGTTTATTTATTTTGTTTTTATATCTTTTTATTTCCTTTTCATTTACTTTATTTTTCTTTTTTTTTCTTTTCCTTTTTTTTTTCTTTTTTTTTTCTTTTTTTTTTTTTTTGCATTACCAACAAACATCCTCTTATACAATATACATAGATATGTATATACATGTACATTATTAAGTCACGATTTGAAATATTCGTACGATAGAAATGTATTTCCGTAATTTTTACTGTGTATGAATATTTAATAACCATCACTACATCTATATAGAGATAATTTTTAATACTCTTATATTCTCTGTTAAGTGTTAAGTTAATGACCGTTGACGGCCATGTTCTTCCATGTATAAAGAAAGAAAGAAAGAAAAAAAAGAAAAAAAAAATAGGAAATCAAAAGCAGTGTCATAATCCGTATAATTTGATACTTAATTAGATCCTACGATCGACGCCATTTTCCTTTCGTTATTTAAGGAATATACATATGAACAATGAATATATATAGATATATATATATACGCACACACTTTACCCACGGGTATTAAGCATCGTCGTGAGAATGATGGTTCTCCATTGAAAAAGTTTGCCGGTTTTGATACAAAGAGCACGGCTTTCTCACATAGGGGCCACCATGTAACGGATCGAAAGTAACTCGCGTTATTGCATTCCGCGAGTTCGTAGTAGAAAGAAATAGGAGTGAGGGATGGATGTGCCTTCTCTCATACTCTCAAACTTCACAACAATAATAATTGGCCTCACTCATCTCGTTCATATTATCATTCGTATTATATAAGTTAATCCATTGGATATTCAATATTTTTCAAATCAAATTTCAATTGGATATTGCAAATCAAATATTTCAACAAAATCGTGATTCTTTAGATTTTATAATAAAAAATATAATCGAACTTTAACGAAATTAAATAATAATTTTTTTTTTTTTTTTTTTATATACGTACATCATATGCACTCACTGATACAAGATCGTGATTTAGTCGAAACTTTGGAAATGCATTGTTATACTTAGTCACGATTTTAAATAACAATCGTATGCGTTTGATTTTGATGCATTCTCAAAGTATTTAACATTGATGCTGAAAATAATCAATTGTAATTTATTATAAGATTCGATGTTACGTTCAAAGTTTCTCCTGTAATAAAATAAGATCTGGGCAAATTATAATTTTTTTGCATAAACAAGTAATCTCCGAACAGGGATCAGTTATAGCAGACATTTGAGTTGTCTGGAATTCTTACAATTTATGTGAAAGGGTAATTTTCTGTAATATAAATGTGCGATTTGTGGTCGAAACAAAATTGAAACTCGCGTAGATCGAAACACTCGTATAGATACTCGATCAATTTTGATAAGCGCGATATTTCGAATTATTAATTTTTTTTTCGAAATATTAAGTTATTTATATATATATATATTTTTTTTCGAATTGTTGATTTGATTTGATTTGATTTACGAAAAAGGATTGAATCCGATGTGAAGCAAAATCTGTAATGGTCGAGTACCATAATGTCGTTAGTTTTGATTATAGTTCGGAATAAATAATTATGTATAAAATCAAAAGGAACGTGCAATCTCTTCGCATCTTCCAATAACGTTTTTCACTCGATCCATTTCCGCATTGACGTTGTGCTCTATGTATGTATGTATGTAAGTAAATATACACATGTAAAAGAATCTACATGTTCTTTGGAACTTCCTCTCTTTCTCCGGCATCGTTTGCAATTTACAAATATTTTCTTTTCTTTTTTCTTTTTTTTTTTCAAATTCGTCTCTCTTTAATAACCAACTCATAAATTGTATCTTGTAAATGATCTTTTTTACAAGCTTAAACGATTTCTTTACAGTCTTTACAGGCAAACGATTTCTTTCTTTGGTATTTATTGGATCAATATTTTATTATGAAATATCAGTTATCATCAATTAATGGAAAAACTTTCAATATTTTAACAAATATAATAATAAATATTAATAAATATTTATAATAAATATTTAATGAACATCTATCTGGACGCAACCCTTAAAACTTAATCATTTATACTGACCACAATATATGTGTGTGTGTGTGTGTGTGTGTGTGTGTATATTTGTTGGACCATTAATTTTACAAAATACTAACAAACCAATGAAGAAAAATTAATTATCAAATAAATAATGAAATATTTTTTACAGACATAACCTATACGTATTTATCGACTTTCTTAATACATACATATATATATATACATATATATACTTGTTAATATACAAATTGAATTTATTTCTCGTATTCTATCATTTCTAAATTAATGAAGGTCATAACGTATTTGAATAGAATTGATTTTGATATATATTTGAATTTCGAATCGTTTTACTTTCGAATCGATAATGATGATCGAATTCATAGTGTGACCCAAAGTGAAAGAAAAAAGTTGAATCACTACTGCGGATGCGACAAGAATGAGATGGAGAGAGAAAGAAAGAGAGAAAAAGAGAGAGAGTGATAGAGAGAGAGAGAATGAGAGAGAGAGAGGATACGGGCGGGTTCATTCGTACAACATACGTACGTGTGGTATGCACGTTCAACGCTCTCAACGCGAGAGAGGAGGTTGCCGGGCGCGTCGCGTTCGACCAATCACGGAGCAGCTAACGAACGCGAACCGCGGCATTACTCGGAGCTTCTCGGCTCCCCTCGGCTCCCCTCGGTTAAGTGTCCCCCCTCTATCATCGTATCGTAGCTCTCGCTCGTTCGCGGTGTTCACTGTGCCGATGGTTCAGTCACACTTCCGCCACCGACCGGGTGCGAATGTTGTTGTTCGTGCCTCGGCTCCGGTTCGAACGTACCTTTCTTATTTTATTTTTCAATATAAATTAAAGAAAAACGTATCGCACCTAATCGTTGTGTATTTCGGATTTCTTGAATTTTTAGTTTGTTTTTTTTCTCCACACATTATCCCGTCGCTACTCCGGCATCCCCTCCCAACCCCCAATCTCCTTTATCCTTTTATACGTATCTTTTTAAGTGAGTGAAGTGTCATCAACGAACATTTTGTGAAATATAAAGGTACAAAGTGTGTGCGGAAAAAATATATCTAATTTATGTGCGTACATATGTACGTACATAAGTCTAAATATATTTATATATACATATGTGTATATATATATATATGTATATACGAAATATATATATATGAAACGATAAAAGGATTATCACAAAACAAACGAATATCGAGAAAGGTAGAAATATAATTAACGATTATTCCTACGTAAAATAATTTTCTGATAATATTAAGAATCGAAATGATCGATTGATTGATTTAACGAGAACGTTCAAGGAAATACAGGAAGGAAAAAAATTCCTAATCATTTTCATTATCATATTCTCGTCGTCGTCGTCGTCGTCGTCGTCCTCGTCGTCGTGTTATACGATCGTATTTTGTTTTGTTTCTTTTTTTTTTATCGACTTCTAAGAACCTAATGTTTTCTTCTATTTCAAATCTATACGTTCAAGGGACAATGAGATTGATAAACATGGAGTGTTGTATGCTTAATCGAAATCGTCAACGTTTCCAAATGAAAAGGAAGAGATGAGAAAGAAAGAAAAAAAAAAGAAACAGAAGAGATGAAGACGAAATCAATTTATGCGTGCGTACGTGCGTGCGTGTGTGCGTTTATGTGGTATCGATTTACTCGCGAAAGTGAGTGATATACCAACGGTGTAAAACAGTAGTAGGAGTGCTTTGAATATGTGTGCGAGAATAGGTCAGTTCTCGTGTCCTCGTGAACGATAACTCGAAGAGATGCTGCGCAAACGCACTCCCAGAATGAAATACTCGTTATTTTTCCTTCGAATTTTCACTTTACATACATGTATGTATATTATAATACATATACACATGTGTACTTTAATACGTATTTATATATACAAATGAATAGACGAAAAAAGAACAGTTGAAAAAAGAAAACAATAAATGACGAACCTATTTTTTTCTTCTCCTTCATATGTATATGTATATATGTGTGTGTATGTATTGTGTGTATATATATATATATGGATTAGAATTTATTTTGAATTCTGGAGAAGATCGGCTAAAGTCGTTGAGGTTATGTTTCCTTGCTCGTGTGCTCTGAAACGATCTTTTCGAAACGTTTCTATATCATTCTCTCTCTCTCTCTATCTCTCTCTCTCTCTCTCTCTCTATCTCTCTCTCTCTCTCTCTGTCTGTCTCTTTCTTTCTTTCTCTGAAGCGCGCGCATACAGCAGCAGTAGCAGCAGTGAGAAGCCGAAGAAATTTACGAGGATAGTCGAATACTCACGAGAAAGATAAGAAGGGTCGTAGAGGCAGCTGAAACTTTGACGGGATTCAACGTGTTATTTTCGTCTCGGTTTCGCTTCTTTCTTCCTTTCTTTCTTACTCTCTCTCTCTCTCTCTCTCGCACACACACACACACACACATTTATATATTACTCACCCACTCATACCATATATAAATACACACACTTCCATTCCCGTAACGTACATACTCGACCTTGAAACCTTGTGGAATCTCCTCCAGATTCTTACGAAACGATTCGTACGCTCTGGAAAGATGCACGAAATCCAGACTAACTTCTGAGACTAGTTTTAGAAATTATTATTCTCGATTCGTTTCTTAGAATCTCATTAGGAGATACTTTATATATACATATATATATATAATCGTTGCCACGTCGATTATTCATATTAATTTTTTACATGAATAATTAGATCATTTAATACGTTCGAAAAATCGTATAAAATATAATATCGAAAAATTTCATTGGAATTAAATCAGATTTATTTATATCCTATCGACATATACATACGTATAACTTCCTTCAGGAGTTTGATTTATTTATTTATTTTTTCCTTGTTTCTCTCTCTCTCTCTCTCTCTCTCTTTCTTTCTTTTTTTTTTTTTTTTTTTTTTTTTAATTTTACCATCAAAATTATTCGCAGAGGGTTTTAATGAAAATGGCGCGTGTCTCGATTTCACGGCTCGTTATGTTTCTTCCGTTCGTTTTGTTTCTTTTTCTGCTTCTTTTTTTTTTTTTTTTCGTTCTCCTCCCTCGTTCTCTACCCCATATTCTTTTCTTTTTTGTTTTTTTTTTTCCAAATAACCTCGTTCTTTCCCTATCTGCAAACCATTCGAACGATTCGCGATGAAGCGTTACGCGGCAGTTTCGAATTACGTAATATGGCTCGTGTCGGCGGCACTCCTTTGAACGAATTCCGTCAAATTTGTATTAAATTGTTGTTAATTCTGTTTTCTTCCAATGTTTAAATAAATAAGAATTAATTTATTATTATTATTATTATTATTATTATTATTATTATTATTATTATTATTATTATTAATATTATATTAGCTGACGAAAGAGAAAAGAGGAAGAGATTAATAGGAAAGTTATTGTTAAATATGGACTTCAACCTAAGCGATTACGTTCGAGTGTTTTATCATATTTACAGTGAATAAGTTGTATTCACGTATT
>NC_140812.1:8200000-8237500 GCF_050613455.1 Vespa mandarinia | reverse complement strand
CTTAATAATTTTATTATTCTATTATTTCCAATTAAATAATTCACAAGATATTAATGTTTACAATTCACGTTATAATGGCGCAATTTTATGTATCTTTCAAAAAATGGATTTTTTTTTTCATTGAACATCGCAAAATAATAAAATTATTATTCTCGTTATAATATTTCTTCTCCGACGATAATATTTTGAAATAATATTTTTGTCGAGAGAATTCTTTTCTTTAAATACAATGAAAAAAAGAGAAAAGGAGAGAGAAAAAAAAGAAAAAAAAAAAAAAAAAGATAAATGACGCGTATTAAAGGGTTGACGGAAGATAGAAATAAAAAAATGATATATCTTTGTGAAAGTACTCGTACCTTTGTGATAGAAAGTTCGAATTATTCCGATGTTACTTTTATAAAAGTCCCAATCAAGAATGCATCCGTTTCGAAAGCTGAATCATTAATCTCTCTCTTTCTCTCTCTCTTTCTCTCTTTCTCTCTCTCTCTCTTTCTCTCTTTCTCTCTTTCTCTCTCTCTCTTTCTCTTTCTCTTTCTCTCTTTTACTGCAACATTTTCGTGAGGGTCCCTTTCTCCGATCAAGCCCCCCCTAATTTTCTTCAATGAGTTCGTGCATGAAGATGGGTATCGTAGCCAAAAATGGTCTCGATAAATGGATCACATCGGAAGAGCGAAAGCAATCCAACTTCCAATGGAAAGGAGAAGATCGATTGCTTTCAATGCTCCTGTTGAAAATCATACCTTTGAGAAAAAAAATGAGATGGATGTGTGTGTGTGTGTATGTGTGTGTGTGTGTGTGTGTGTGTGTGGTCGTTCCAATTACGTCCAATTTGATGAACGTTCAATTAATATCGACTTGTTCGAAAAATTCATAACATTATTTTGAATAAAAATTTATATCCGAAGGATGTTAATTTTTTTTTTTTTTTTTTTTTTTTTTTCCTGAAAATTTGCTATCGGAAATATCTTGGAAATGAAAAGAAAAGAAACGAATGAATGTTCATAACTCACGTTTGTAGTCGATAAACTTTCGTAGGAAATACTTTTCTTTAAGTTCGTGTATCCATAATAAATCAAGTACTTAAGACTTTTTATAAGTAAAGTATATATTCATATATTTTTTCAATTTTTCTTATTCAAAATATATATTTGGGAAAGGAAATCGACAAATCGAAATTTCGTTATTCGATTTTAAATAAAAATTTTTCTAGGATAAATGTATTCCTATATTTAAAAATTTTTTCTGTAAATCGTAACTCATAGTTGAATTTTTAATAAGAATATACATAAAAAATTTATGTAACATATATATATATATATGTCTTTAAAAGTATTTTTATATTCTTCAAAATTTTCTATTCATTTTATTCTTTTAAATATTTTACTCAGCTATGTATATTTGTACATAGTGACATAAATTTATTAATAATAAATTAATTGAATAAATAAATAAATAAATAAATAGATAAATGAATGAATGAATGAATAAATATAAAAATCGATTTACGAAATCTTTCCACGTGATTGATTAAATAATATGATTAATAAAAATAAGCCATTGGTATTGTACTTGCCATCTTTTTTATTTTTTTTCTTCTTACATTTGCATGCAAAAATCTCAACAAAGGAATCTCTCGTTTCATTGAATTCGTTCGCATCGATATGCCGATGTTTTTACTTTAATTCCGTTATCGTACGTATCTCGCTCAATCGATTTACTCTTTTTCGAATTCTCGATCCTCGATAGAGTTCAGCGAACCTAGTCAATGTGTTCACTAAGCTCAGCAGGTTCGCTGACACCGGTTTTGTGATAATCTTTAGATCAAGTTAAATTGGATAAACTAGATTGTAACTATAATTTTCTTTTTCTTTTTCTTTTCCTTTTTTTTTTCTTTTTTTGGTTGGGGAAATAGGAATACGTACGGGAGATATGTTGTTAATTGACGCACATAGTCGAGAAATCTTATAAAACTAAATAGAATCACAATTTGCAATTGGATAGCTCGCGTTAAAACTGTTGATTCTTATGATCATGTCCGATAATATAAAGTAAAAATGTACCTGTAGTAACTGTGGAGTGACAAAAAAAAAAAAAAAGAAATTCCTCCTTGAAATCGTACAATTAATTTATTATAAAGCGTATATATAAAAATGTGTAAGTTAACGTGAACGACAAAAGAAAAGAAAGGAAAATAACAACAACATCAACAATAGTAATAATAATAATTGGAAGAGTTGTGTGGTTGATCAAAAGGAAGAAAAAGAAAAGAAAGGGAAAAGAGAAATAAACAAGCAAAAAAAAAAAGAATTGAAAAAAAAAATAAAATAAGAGAAGAGGAGATCAATCGAAAACCCCGATCGACGAATAAATCGGGTCATGAGGACATGAACGACCCGAGTTTAAGGGAATCTGAAGATCAAGCGCTTTTACCGATACATCCAGATCAAGATGGCGGTGGATCAGGATGGTACGCCTCATCATCGATCACCGAATCGACTTTCGAAAGTCTCGCATTGGACGTTTCTTACGCGGGATTGGACGTGTCCTCTCGTGATCTCGTTGATCATGCGACGAGTAGTTATCGAGAGACAAGAGAAGGAACAGGAGGTGGCGGAGGAGAAGGAGACGAGGATATTGAAAGAAAGGCGAAGATGAATAGAGATGATTTGTGGGAAGACATTGGTGTCGTTGATTATCTCGAAAGAAAACTTGGACCACCTGATGAAAGTACACCTGAGGAACGTGTTGAAGCTTTGAGAGAAATTTTAGCTGAAACTGATATACACGAGGGCGACGGGGATCTATCGGATTTTCTATTTCATATAGCAAGGACGAAACACGGGAAGATCTACATCAGAGTTATTCGTACTCTGCTACTAAACAGAGGTAGGGACATAATCGTCGATTATAAAAAAAATTACTATTGTTCAACAATATATATATATATATATATATATATATATGTTATTAGTAATGTATAGCAAATTGAATTTTTCTCAAGAATTTCTTTTTCTATAAGTTCTTTTATAATAAATATTATAATCAAATGTAAATTTGTTGTTAATAATTTACAAATTTTATAATACATAGGCACAAGTATAAAGGGAAAATACTTATTTAATAAGTAATTAAGAATTCATCATCATAATTCATAATTATATGAAAACAATTTATAAAGGAGCAAATTTTGTTTAAATACTTTTCTTTTTTTTTTTTTTTTTTTATCAGTCATTCATTCATTGCAAACAATCGATTGTAATTTGTAAAAGATTGAATCTGAAGTGCAAAATCTATATAAATCTGTGTAGATTTTCATTAGATTTTCGATAATTTTGTTAAGTTGTGGTTTCTTTTTTCCTTTTTGAGATTTTATTTTTTAATGCATATTTTATCTTTTTCTTTTTATATATATGTATATATATTTTTTTTGTTGTTGTTATCTTTTATCTCACAAATCGATAAGCGATAATACAGAATAAGAATTTTTCAGGAAATCTTGATTTGCATAAAATGGTGAAATTGAATTTCGCGAAGCGTCGAATGTGAGTTTGATTTCACAAACAAACAAAAAAAAAAAAAAAAAAAAGAAAAAAAGAAAGAAAAAACAAAGAATTGTTATTTGGACTAAAAAACCTTTCTGTAATAAAACTACAGGAAGAGACAGGTTGAAGATGTTCAGTTAATAATAAATGTTTTCGATTTATCTGTACAATTATGTACGTGTAATCTCTGCTCAGCTGACCGTGTAATTGTTACTTGCACTGCGTTAAGCTAACGTGACGAGACAGTGTTATATCTGTCTTTCTGAAAGTTCTTTTTTTTTTCCTCAATTTTTATCCATACATATATGTATGTATATATGTACATATGTATATATATATATATATATGTATGTATGTATGTATATATGTATGTATGTATCTTTGATGTTATAAGCATTTGAGCTCTCATTTTGTCATAAATTAAACTTCGAATGGAAAAATTTACAAATAACGAATTGGAAATAAAGAGAGGGGGATGGGGGGAGAGAGAAAATTACATACAACGCTCGACGTATAGTTCAATCATTCACGATTCCCAACTGTGATGTGACATGTGACTGTTGCATGACATTGTCAAATATACGTGAGAAGTAATCACATTCTCTTGTTGTTCTTTATCATGAACATATTGAAAAATTTCCAATCTCGTTTTGGTACACCTGTCGCGGTATGCTTCTGTAAAATTTATTCAGAAGTATGAGAGAAGGAACAAAAGAAAGGAAATCACGAAGATCTTCTCTTTCTTTCTTTATTTTTTTTGTTTGTTTCCTTCTTCTTCGTCCGACCTTGAACTCGTACATCTCGAGTTACAGCAGAGACACGAAAAGATTAAAGAAAAAAAAAGATCGATATCGAGGATCGAAAATTCGATTGTTCGTTGTTTCGTTTTTCTTTTTTCACATCTTATATTTAAAAAAAAAAAAGAAAAAGTTCGTAAAATAAGTACATACGAAGCAACGATTATAAAAATTGTTGATTAACCACTGTTGCGGTGCAAAGAAATTCACGGTTGACGTACCATGCACGTCATTTTTCTTTCTGCAACAATCGCCTGACGACGTATGTAATACGTCGCTGGCGTTCTGGTGACAGAAGCATCTCGACGTGCGTGACACGTCCTTTCACCGCAAGTGGTTAAAATCGAGATCGGAGATTAAAAATCTTCGTAAAATAGAATTTATCAATTATTTCGTATAAGTATGATTAATATTATCAGAAAAGAGGGAGAAAAAAATATTAGATCTAAAACTTCGTCGTTGTTGTTGTGTTGTTGTTGTTGTTGTTGTTGTTGTTAATAAAAATATTTAAAAAAATATTATAGGACGATTGATGACATATTAATTAATTATAAAATAAACAATTCATAATATCTGTATATATACATATATATATATATATATATATATATCTATGTAGAAATTTTTTACATAACAAATAGAAAAAAATCTCTGCCTTCTATTTTAATCAAATCTAATTAAATACACTTTAATTCATTCAGTGACAAATCATTTGTTAAAAAAATAAAAAGAGAAAAGTCGATACGTATGTATCGTACGTATTAAAAATTGTTTATCAAAAACAATCCGACGGTATCTTAAAATATGCGCTCGAATTCATCATATTTAATTGTATATTTTTTAATTAGGCTGTTGCTTGATTATCCCGAAAAGTTATTCCTTCTTCTTCTCCTTCTTTTCCTTTTTTCTCCTTCTTCTCCTTTTTTTTCCTTCCTCGTTGAATCGATTCATCTAATATTGAAATCCTTAAAAAAAGAAAAAAAAAACATGTCGACGATATCGACGTCTCAAATGACAAGTAACATCAAAAATAATAACGACAACGATAACAATGGTGATGTTAGTTATTATGGCAATGATGATGATGGTGGTGATGATGAGGGTAGTAATGGTGATACGTTTTTTATGGAACTTGTTGGTAATAGTACATACTTCCGATTATATATCACTGTTCAAGCCTAATGGAACATAGTCTCCCGAAGGACTTCAAATTCTCAAAGATAATTGAAAAATATTATTACAAGTTGGATAGGGAAGAGACGAAAACGTTTGAGGAAATCCTGTGGGAAGACAAGGTGATGATAGATAAGACGAATTCCTTCGATTTCCTTTTTTTTTTTTCCTTTTTTTTTTGCTTTTTTTTTTGCTTTTTTTTTTTTTTTTTTCTTTTTTTTTTTTTTAATCTTCCTGATAAGAATATTATGCACGAGAGAGATAAACGAGGAATTATGAGAAGAGAAATCTTGTATTAAATTAACGAGGAAGTGAAGCTTAATTATCACGTGTGTGTGAGCAAGAGAGGGAGAGAGAGAGAGAGAGAGAGAGAGAGAGAGAGAGAGAGAGAGAGAGAGAGAGAGAGAGAGAGAGAGAGATCACAAATTCAAAACAACAATTAATATTAATTTTCTTTATTTTTCTTCGCGCGATCATCAGTACAGATTATTCTTTTTAAATGCAATTACAGGTAATCCTCGTGTAACGCAGATATTTGAACAATGCGATTTCGACAAAAAGTGATCTTGATTAATGAAATTTTTCGATTTTGTTTTTTTATTTCTTTTATATTATTTAATTTTGTATATTATTTAAAACACATAATACATGAAATATGCATTTCATTATATTTTATTTTCACAAAACATACTTATACGTTATCTGCAATGAAATTTATTTGTAATTTTTAAAATCTTATATATATGTATATATCATTTTATATTATATTTATTTATTATTTATTATATTTTTTTTATATTTTATATTTATATACAAATTAGTTGAATCAGAAAAAAATACATTTTTATTTTTCACGTCAGTTTTTTTAATTAAGAAAAGTACACATAAAGAAATAAAATCATTAAAAATAATAATAATAATAATAATAATAATAACAATAATAATAATAATAATAATAATAATAATAATAATAATAATAATAATAATAATAATAAAACATTTGGAATTCAATCCAATTAATTTTTTCCATTAGATAGGAGTCTTCTATAAAGCGATTTTATATATATTAATATAGTGATACTTTTATCAAATTTCTATTATAGGAAATGTTCGCTTTATACAGGTGCGTTACCTGTTCTATATCAAATTTTGAAACAATGATAACATTGAAATATAGGAATCGAAAAGTATTGAAATACGATCGATGATCCTACCATGCGAGGATACTTCGATGACAAAGTTGGATCACATTCGGATTTATATTTGATTGAGGATAGTAACTTTTTTAATCCTATTATCGACGATTCTTATCTAATGAGAAAGATAGTATGTTCAAGTTTGTTCAATTGTATATATGGTTTTAGGGTATACCCAAAGTTACAAATATCAGATTATTTTTGGAAATCTCTAATTGTATTGAAATAAACGATAGAAACATAGTTATGCCAATGGTTATACGTGATTTGAAGGACACGGCTAAGATAGCTGATACAATTGTCAGAGGATGTTAAATTATTGGTAATTCATGGTCCATTCATTGGATAGACAATACTGCCAATGCAGTTTGTACTCATCAACAAGAACTTGTACTATCTGATGGTACAGCGATAGTTGATGTCATTGTCTTAACCAAACCATTAGGTATTACATTAGTTATTTATTACCTTATATCAATGGATAGAACAATCGGAAAAACGTACAAGATTATTGCTAAAACTGTCAACGAGGATGACGTTAAAATAGCTTATTGCAGAGTTGTCGATTTTATGACTAATCGTCATAATGAATTGATGAATTATTAGGGGACTAATCGTTTAGGCGAATCTTATTAGAAAAATTAGAATATACATGTATATACATTGAGGTTAATTTTCTTATAGGAAAAATCAATTTAATTAATATATATATATATATATATATGTTATATATATGTATTATATTATATATATTTACATATACATGATGTCATCATCAAATCGTTAGATGAGAAAAAAGAAAGAAAGAAGGATGGGTTCTAAATAAAATTTTAATTAAGAATGAACTTTTTTGGTACAGTACAAT
The DNA here is from genome assembly GCF_050613455.1 of Vespa mandarinia. NCBI lineage: Eukaryota > Metazoa > Arthropoda > Insecta > Hymenoptera > Vespidae > Vespa > Vespa mandarinia. The sequence goes on along the minus strand of NC_140812.1, from coordinate 8,229,927 downwards.
GCTCATACAGACTGCGTAATATCATCTTACGGAATTTTTGTTCATGCCGAATTATTGATACGTTGTCGAAGGAACAACGTCAATTTTGTAATTCACAGTATACCGATTATAGTTAAGATGTGCGGTTTGTTCGAAGATAATCGGAAATTCGATGGCATTACTATGGGTTATGATAGCTTGTAAATATAGTATTGCTTCGCGAACAAACTACGATTTATTGCAAGGCATTGAATAAGATCGAACGTATGAATGCTTGGATCATTTGATATTAGTTGAAAGTGGAGAACGAAAGGCACGGGTTATTATCGATCGTCCAAGAATTATCGAGATATCATCGAAGAACACGACTGATTCTTTATGATGATAGTATTTTTTAATCGTATTATAACAAGATAAAGATACATGGCTCGATGTAAGTTTAATTTTATTATCATTTGCAGTGAACTTACAAATGATCGTTATGCGTTCTGTTACGAATCGTTTTTTTCTGTCTATTTTTTTTTTTCTTTTTTTTCTTTTTTTTTCTATTTTTATAAAAATGGTGTAATTTAAAAATTATACTTAGGAATATCTCATATCCACAATAAAGTTTTATATGTGTATATATATATATATATATATATATATATATATATATTCTTTAGTATAAAAATAGCATATATAAATTCTATAGCATAGGTTGCTATTGTTTTCATTATATTTTGTCATAACGAAGTTGTAATTGTATTTTTTTATAATAATTGATTATATTATCTACCATCGTACGGTATTATTATTATTATTATTATTATTGTTTCCATTTGATTATTACATAGGAGTTATTTACTTCCTATAAGCCTGAGAAATTTTCGGATCACATGCATATCGTTTTTTTTTTCTTTCTTTCTTTCTCATTTTTTGTACTTGTTCTTTTTCTTCTTTCTTTTCCTCAACAAGATTCCCGCAATTATTTTTTTATACATACGTACATACATACGTACATATATATATATATATTTATTTATAAATTACATGACTCGTGTGTGTCAAGCTCGTTAACTTACGCACATTGATCATTATCACTCAAGCAAAATGTCACATATGCACACAAGCTTAATCGTTGTCATTAATACTTCCTCGCTAATCATAGATGAATCGGTTTCTGCATAACTCTTAATATAAATATATATATATATATATATATACATATATATATATATATATATATATATATATATATATTTATGTTAAGAAAAATATCTTTATTTCATGTCATGAAATATTTTAAGAATACGAAATACAAAATATTCGATTTCAGATTGAACCGGAAGTTTATTGATTTTTAATTTTTCTTACGAAACATGCTGTACATATACTTTTTCATTAATTAATTAGACATTTTAATCAGTCTTCAATAATTTTTTAAAGATAATTTATTACAATATATAATTATTAGAAACAAAAAGAAAAAAATACAGGACGTTTCATGAGAAAAATGAAATGTCATTGGACTTTCGGTTTAATCAGAAATCTAATGTTACATTTAATTGTAATCTTAAAATAATTTACATACGAATAAAAATAATTATTATAATTTTTTTCATATATATATATATATATATATATATATATATATATTTCCTTCTTTTTATTAAAAAAAAGAAATATTCAACTAGCCTATATATATATATATATTCTACATATACATATATTTCTTAAATAAAACTATTTCTTGTCGAAGACGTTATAAGGGGTGGGAAAAAAAAGAAAGAAAGAAAAAGAAATAAGGGAAAAATATTTGAATCGTTACTTATGAAAAAGCGTAGAACGGATATTATAAAATTTATCGCGTGTCATGCACATTCGTATCGATATCGATTTCAATCACAAGTTTGGTAGCAATTTGAAAGAAAAATTAAAAAAAAAAATTAAAAAAAAAAAAGAAAGAGCAAATAGATATAATCATAATGTCGACGTTCAACGAGAATTTATGTTAATGAATTTGATCGATTCAAGATAGAAAATTGTTCGAAAAAAAAAAAAAAAATTGATTTTATTTCTCAATATTTCATCGCATTGAAAGAAGAAAAAGAACAAAAAAATAAAATAAAAGAAAACGTACGATAAAATAATTTATACAAATATTTACTATTCTGCAAAGTTATACAAATAAAAGATTAATGTGTCATTAGTAGTTTTATAATCGAATTCATATATGTTTAATTCTCTACGGGAACTTTGCCAAGAAGTTTAAATACGAAAGTATTTTTGAAAAAGTAAAAGAAGAAAAAGAAGTAGTAAGAAAACAAAAAGAAAACTAGTTCTTTCTTTCAGTATAAAATTAGCACTGACACATATATATATATATAAACATATAGGTATTGAGAAGTTATAACTGGTTAAATATCAACGATCTATTTCCATATCCGATTCATACAAATGTCAGGAGAATGAACGTTGAATGGATCGATGAGTTGGTGGTAGAGTAGGTCGTAAAGTTGTATATTCCCTTTAAGCCATTTAAAGATCGAGCTGTGAACGCCCTTTCGAGAGAGAAAGAGAAAAAGTTCTATAAAAATTATTTTTTAAATGGATAAATATGTCTAGACGCAATATGCAATGTTTAATTTCTTAACATACGTTTTTCTATTTTATCAAATAAAAATGAGAAAAAGTGTAAATAAAAAAATCTGCAAAAAAAGAAATAAGCTATTGAACGTTTTTAAAAAAAAAATAAAAAAAGAAACAAACGAGAGAGAGAGAGAGAGACATGTTCTTTTCTTGTTCGGTCGGTAAAATGTGTTATCGACTTGAAAGTAGCGCCATCTGGCGTGAAAAAGAAGAACCCTTTGCTTGCTACGACGCAAAGGAGGGAGACATTGAAAGGCAACATGGCGGATTGATCCAGTCGCGGAACGTTTCGTACTAACGTTCTGATGAGTATCTCCAGAAGTGATTTTTACTAATTAGAAATATAACAGTGCCTTTGAAAGGATCGTTGCCATTCGTAAAAACAAATCACGAAAAACGTCATTTGCAAAAGGCCATTGAAACATAGTTTAAAGGTTAATTACATTGTGTTTTGAAGAATGTTTAATTTGAGCCACCAGCGCGAAGTACTGAAGGGTTGATATTACATGCGATTAAGAATCGCTTTTTAAACGATAGTTCGTTATTGAATGGTAAATATATATATTTAAAAAAATTTTTATCATTAATATATAGTATATATATATATATATATACAAATAAATATATATTTACATATATTTAAATATATATATATATATATATATATGTATATATATATAGTTATAGATATACGTAATGTGTGTATGTGTGTTGCACCGGCTTCGTGATATTCTCGTCATTGTGCATTGTCGATGTCGTTGGCATCGACGATTGGGGCGATGAGTCGTTCAAACTCAACGCTGATTGGTCGAATCTCTGACATAAACTTTTGTTTTACGACGATAATACTTACCCTCGAGATCGTTGGATTATAATCTTTTTTTTTTTTGTTTCCTTTTCTCCCTTTTTTTACAATCTTCATGCATAAGGGAGCGCGCGCTCGCGTTCACTCAACCCCCTCCCCCCCCACTCGCCTCGTCCACTTTCTATCGTGTTGTTATCGTTTTCGTTTTTTGTTTTCTTTTTCTTTTGGCGCGTTTATCTCACTTTTTTTTTTTTTTCTTTTTGTCTTCGTTTCACTTTTCTTTTTACAAACGTATTTACAAAAGTTCATCGATGAGGTAATTCAAGTAGGATTAAAGTATCAATGAAGTATTGTGATACAAAGAAGTAGAAGATATTTATTACTTGGGCGATTTAATGCGCTAGTAATAAATATATATTTTAAAATGAGTCATTACGAGTATATTTTTAATGTATGACGATAAGAATTTAATCTGTTTCCTTTTTCTTTCTGTTTTTTAATTTTCTCTACGAGAGTAATAGCGTATACGAAAGAGAGAAGAATGATACAAGGTCAGAAAAATATTACGTAGGATATAGTATATACGACGCTAAGGTTTCATTCGCGTTAAGAAGTTTTTAAAAGTTTCTAAATTAGGTTTTTTTAAACTATTTGTAAATATATAGTTATATATATATATATTTTTTTTTTCTGTTTTTTTTTTTAAAGCAATGAATTTATTAAATACAGTCAGTTGATTAGGATTAACCAATTGAAAATATGATAACAGAAGATGGACAAAAATGGTTGTATTAATCGAATCGTAGAAAAAAGAAATTCAGATTCTAATGCAGTTCTTGACCGTGATTTTTAGAATACAACAAAAACGCTTAACGATCCTTGACATCGTTACTGCCCATTGTTTGCCAGTATTATTGGAAATATGGTATTATGTAAGTGTATTGTATATATAATTACATATGTTCACTCGCTATCTGTTTTTAAGGGAGCGAACGAGGTTACGGTAGGATTTCCTTTTTTTCTGTTTTTTTTTTCTCCTTATATATTTTATATATAAGAGAGCCAAGTTTGTGACACATAACCTCTCTCTCTCTCTCTCTCTCTCTCTCTCTCTCTCTCTCTCTCTCTCTCTCTCTCTCTCTCTCTCTCTCTCTCTCTCTCTCTCTCTCTCTCTCTCTCTCTCTCTCTCTTCTCTATGTATTGAGATATCACTTTATTACATAATTGGGTAGAAAATATTTATATCTAAATGACGAGTATTAAGTTTACATGATAAAGTAGATTGTGTATATGTATATGTTATGTATATATATGCATATACATACATACATTCATACATACATATATATATACATACATACATACATACATACATACATACATACATACATACATACATACATACATACATTCATACATACATACATACATAGATATATAATTCTATCGCGTGTAAACACAGTCTGATTTTTAATCGGTCTGATTCTCTCCGATGTATTTATACCGTCCCTATTTAAATGCAAAAGGCTTCATGGATTTTATAGTATCAGTTTGGTTGGTGCAAAGTCTTATGCAAGACTCGAGCAAACCTTACCTTTAGTCTCTCTTCGTAACTCCTCACCCCTAAACGAAGAAAATCAATAATCACCTGTATCATCGTTTGCGTCTTTATTTTGTTTCTTAATAGTCCTGTTATAAAAAAAAAACTTAAAAGAGCCCAAAAGAAAACAATAGAATATGCATGTATATTCGGTATGTACGTACATAAGTCGATGATTATAAAAGCTACTTATTCTATATTTGTTTTCTTTTTTTTTTTTTTTTTCTTTCTTTTTCCTTTTTTTTTTCTTTTTTTCAAATATTTTTTTTTGTAAGCGAAAATTATCAATACATTTAATTTTGTTAGATTTTTGTTTACTTGAAATACTACATACACAATATATATAATTTAATGATTACAAAAGTTACATATGTCATATACATACATTTGTTTACATATATATATATATATATATATATATATTAAATTGTATCAGATTTTCTATCATACGTTATGGAAATGGTTATGCAAATTCACGTAATGAATTGTTGGTTTGATTCAGTGAAATAAAAAAGATAAATTGTTTTTTGTAATTTTTAACGCAAAACATTTAGAAATACTTAAATTTCTAATAATTAAATTACGTATATCATTAATGATGGACGAATGTTGAATTAATGATTAAATTGCATCAGTATATTTCATACTATGATATCGACCGTCTATGTATATATATATATATATATATATTATATATATATATACACAGTTATAAGATGTCATGTTCGTATATTCACACGGAAGTAAAAGTAAGTTGAATCTATAGTTACATGAAATAGGGTCATTTGTATTACGTCAAGACTTTAGGTAATTGAAATTAATATTCTGATAGAGAGATAGAAAGAGAAAGAGAGTGATTAAGAGAGAGAGAGAGAGAGAGAGAGAGAGAGAGAGAGAGAGAGAGAGAGAGAGATACCAAAAGCATTATTTAAAGGGATGAAGAACGTTTGAATATTGAAATTCAATATCGTCACTCAATATACTCGTAATAACATTTTCATGATATATGAACAAACACAAATACAAATGTACGTACGTAAAATACATATGTGTGTATATATATATATACATACATACATCGATGTTTTCATTCAGTTAAATTTACAATCCCGATGCAGCACGCATGCATTGTATTACATTTCTGATTATTTAATGGACTGTTTTATTCTCGTTACTTCGAACAACCATATTCTATAAGCAGTGTCATTATTGGAATTGTCAAATATGGAATTGTTTAAAGGTATCGAATAAATCCGTTCAATATACATATATATACATATATATATATGTGTATATACATATACAGGGTGTTCGTCCATAAATATCCATCCAGAAATATATCACGTAGTTGGTTGGTTAGAAAAAAAAAAAAGTGTAATAAAAAGGAACAAGCACGATTCTGAGTCAGTTACAAAGTGCATATAATTTTTCTTTTGTTTTTTACTCGTAACCTTTTTAGGTCATGAAGGTCAATATTGTTTCTTTCTTTCTTTCCTTTTTTTCTTTTCTTTTTTTTTTTCTTTCTTTTTCCTCCTCTTTTCCTTTCGTATTTATATATTAGCGGTCATTTGCAATCTAATTCATATCTAGTAAAAAATTGTCATTATTCATCGTACACGAGATAATCAGCATCTGAAGTATTAAATGTAGTTGATATTCAATATTATAATTTGAGTGACAATCATCAGATTACATTATATTTTGAAGATGATTTCTTCGAACGAAATTAATTGATCTTTTACTTCTTGGAATATACGATTAGTGATTTGTTTTATGAATAATGTATTTGCATAGAATTGAATATATGAATTCAACAATGTGATTCTGCGTGAATCTGTTGAATCAATTGTTAAGACGTCGATTATTTCGTAAACGATGTATAATAATAAAGTTTTTACTAGATATGATTTTTGGTCGCAAATAATTGAGTTATAAGTATAAAAAAAAAGAATTTGTAGGTATCTCTTTAAAAATATGAAAAAAAAAAAAAAAGAAAAGAAAAATTGTGTTAACCTTTATAACGTGGAAAGGTCACGAATAAAAAAAAAAAAGAAAAAAAAAAGAAGAAGAAATAAAGAAAAAGAAATATTTACATATGTATCCTGTTGTACCAGACTCAGAACCGTACAAATTTTTTTTTTTTTTTTCTTGTAACTTCAATCAGTCAGGAAATATTTGTTTGGACATATATGAACAATCTGTATACAATATATCTATAATATAGCTTAACGTTGATGTCAAATGAAAAAAAAATATTAAACGATATTATAAATAATGAAATAATTAAAGTTTGATAAAAAATTTGATTGTTCCAAGTATTTGAACAATTGACTAAACAATTAAAATAAACAATTAACGTAGATATTTGTTAAATAAAAATAGATGCTAATCAAAAGAGACTAAAAATCATGGATGTGCGATAGGGAGTAACATGCACTTTTCCTATCAATGATTGAATGTGAACGTTTATTAAAAGTTTATCAAGAATGATATAAAGGTTAGATTAATGTAAATAAAATTCGGGGATATGGAAGTGGGTAACGTAATGGGTATGATAGTTTTTGGTGTTGGAGTTGGGGTCCGTGTAGGGCCTCTATTGGTGTACCCTGGAGGACGAGGAAGAAAGAGATAAACAAAACTGGAGTGCCAGGTTGGAGAAAATCGAAGAGGAAGCAACCTCTTCGAGTCATCATCATCATCATTATCATCCTGATCATCATCATCATTATTCTCATTATCAACATCAGTATCATCATCAACAACAAGAACAACAACAAGAGCAAGAGCAACAACAGTATCAACGTCATCAACAACAGGAGGATTCTCAGGAGGATGATCCTTACGAATACGACGAGGACATTAGACCTTCGACGTCCAACGTTTCGTCCGAGTTTGATTCAACTTCCGAGAGCTATGAAAACGAAGTGGCTAGAGTTCTTCGTTTCGAGACATATTATTCGCAAACGGGTTCAGTACCTAACAACGTGCCTACTACTAGGGTCAGCGCTCCTTGCTGGGACTGCAAAAGTTGTGTCGAAGGGACGCCATTGTTTCTTCTTGGCTCGCCGACCGACACACCCTGCACTTGCATATCCTGTCAGTACTCTTAACCTATCAAATCAAATACAGTCTCTATCATACGATTATATATATATATATATATTTAAATACTTTTAATTATAATATATATATATATTTAGATACTTTTGATTTTATCTCGTAAACATGGAGAAAAAAGAAACAATCTGATCGAATGATATCAGCTGATCATACTTCTTCGACAGGACGAGTTTTCTTCGGCTTTTTTATATGATGGTTTTATATATGGATATATATATATATATATATATATATATATATATATATATATCGTTGCATGTTAAAATGCTTAAAGTTTCTTACAATATTTTTTAAAGTATGAACAAATACGTAATTCAATGATTCTTTACTACGAATGTACGTAAGCAATGTTTGATTTTTTTATCCTTTTTTTTTCTTCCTTCTTTACATTGTGTCAAACCAATAATTGCTCAAGACTAATAAAAGATAACATGACGATAAATTGATTAGATCACAGGTAGTACTACTACTACTACTACTACTACTACTACTACTACTTATCAATGTGTCCTTGACTCTCTTTCTCTCTCTCTCTCTCTCTCTCTCTCTCTCTCTCTCTCTTTCTGTCTCTCTCTTATTCTCTTATTCTTTCATAATCGTAATACTTACGACGACCACAGATTTTCCTTCTTCTTATTGGACGTCACGAATACGCGAGATTTACATTGAGATTTATTCGTCAGTAGTGAACAGAACATTATTTGCTATTTCGAGATACGAAACGTAATAGATAGATGTTTGGAAATTATATTTCGAATTAGATTCGAATATAATTGTTGAAGTCACGTGAATACGCGTCAAATTAATCTGTCAAATTTTCTCATCTGTTTAAATTCATATCAATTATATCAAATGCATCTAACTACTCTTTGTGTGTTCGATAATTTATGATAAAACTTTATTTTATCAATATAATACGTACATATATAAATACGTTAAAGATATACATAGTTAAGTTTATATTTAATATAAATATAAATTACATCATGTACATTATATACAATATTTACAATATTAACAATGAAAAAAAAAAAAATAGATAAAAATTGTCTGAAAATAAGAATAACGAAAAAAAAAATGGCGGAAATGTCTGGCACAATAGAAAAGCGCGTATAAAAGTCTTGTGTCACCCTTCCTCCCTCTCTTCTCTCCTCGCGCCACCTTTTTCCATGTTTCATCACGTGACAAAGCACGAGAAGATCATAAGGTTATTTAAACTTCACGCCTCGATCGAATGAAAACTCGTCTGCGTCGTATCGTGTTTAATTATAATAATTAATGATCATTCTCATTATCACATACATAATTTCGATGCTTCTTTTTTTTTTTTTTTTTTTTTTTTTTTTTAATTAACGCTGCCTGGCAAAAAATAATACATGTGTATATATTTTAACGAAGGACACTGTGCATTTTCTATAAGATACCCGGACATCTCTTAACACACATACTCACACATGTACATGCATATGCACGCATGTTTATTATTCTTTTTCGCACATGCCACTGTAAATATATCAGCTGCTTTGTCTAATATAATGATCGCTATTGCATTTTGCTCACGTTTATCTTCTTTGTTTTTTAATTGAATTATCATGTACTATATATTATGTATATCCATAGTACATATATTATTTTGCAATATATAAATATTATATGTATTACTATTTATACTATTTTGTAGTATATAAATACTATACATACTATTACATATACATATTATATATGTACAAAGGTTACTTATAACTTATGCTATATATATATATATATGCGCACACACACTAGGTTATAATAAGACTATAATGAAGTTACTATTCTATAACAAAAATTTATTACTTTTTATATTAGCGAGAGATCAATAATTGTGGGAGAAAAAATTTTTCCAAATTACTTTTAAAATTAAATCATTAGTAGTTCGCAAAATTGTACGAAACATTGTCTCGTTTTTTTTTTTTTTTTTAATATAATGATATGCGCAAGGAAAAAAATTTCATCGATAAATATTCTTAGGAATAAAAAAGAAGAATATTTGTGGTCTTTTATATAATATCGTTAAAGTTTTATTGGAAAATATTTTTAGATGAAGGGAAAAAAAAAAGAAACGATAAAAAGAAAAAAAAAGAAATAAAAGAACGCATGGTCACTTATGTAATTTCGTTTATGTTATGAGCAAACGAAATAAATTACGAGAATATGTCGTAAGATGTAACGACGTTTGAAAAAAGAAGAAAAAGAAAAAGTATATATATATATATTATGTATACAGAAAATCATAATCGATTTTTTACGAACGTGTTACATCGACCCGTATTGTTTGAGATTATTTTAGATTATCACTCGTGAGTATGGGCGTGATGAATCATTCGCTCCCCTACTTACTTGGAATATTTGCACGGATTCCAGTCGTATTAGATTAGCCGTGCATCTAAACTGGTTTTCATGACAACATGAGAAAGGACTTTAACGCAACCGGTTTTAAATATCTCCGAGAAGTTTTGTGACACGTCGCGTTATGGCGACATATGAAATCATTTTTATCCAAATTTTGATGTCCATAAATAATCTACTCTTTATATATTTTATTTCTTTTATATCTTTTCTGTTCTTTTCGTTTCGTTTTTATTTATGTATTTTTTGTTATTATTATTTTTATTATTATTATTTTTTTATTTATTATTATTATTTTTTTATTTATTATTATTATTTTTTATTATTACTATGTGACACTTCAACGACGGTTCATTAAAAAAAAAAAAAAAAAAAAAAAAAAAATGTAAACAAAAAATTATTTTTGATTATAAAATTTCATTATTAGATTTCATTTCATATTAATTTTTATTAATTTAATTGTAATTACTTATCGAAAATTAATTACGACGATATAGTTGAATATCAAGGTGAAGTTTTATTCAAAAGGAATGAAATAATAAAAGGAGAAATTCTGCGAAAATTAATTATCGCGGCAACAGAGGAGCATTTTAATAAAATTCAATTGATAAATCCAAAAAAGATCAAATCAAAAGAATTGTACAATATAATTGACTATGCTGAAGCAATTGCATTTCAACGAAATTATTTTGTAAAATAAAAAAAAAAATACGAAAGTTAAATTTCAACAGTATAATTTTAATGAAATAAAAAAAAAATATATATATATATAACAAATGATTTTACATAAATTATTTATTAAACAAAATTATTCACTTTACTTTAATTATTTTATTTCATTTTATTTATTTATTTATTTTTTTTTTTTTTTTAATTTAATTGTAATTATCTGCTAACAAAGTCATTATGACGAGATAGATTGGATTTCAATGATATTATTTTTAATGATAAATGAAAAAAAAAATAAAAATAAATAAAAATAAAAGATTCCGTGAAAATTAATTACTTCAATAATTTAAATGACAGAGCTATATCCAAAAAGAAATTCATTTGGAAAATTAGAAATAAGAATTAATCAGAAAATTGTACAATATTATTAATCAAGCCGAGACAGTTGAATTCCAATGAAATTCGTTTGGAAAATTTCCAAAAAAGAAAGAAAGAAAGAAAGAAAGAAAGAAAGAAAAAAAATATCAAGGAGAATCATAGCCAGTTACTTTCATAAGAAAAGTATGACGAAGGTCTTCGACCATATATCACCAATGTGTTCCTGATCACCTTCTACCGGTAATACTGGTTCGTCCAGGTAAAAGGGAAGGAAAAGTACCGATGCCCAAGGGAAAGCTATAATAATAATAATAATAATAATAATAATAATAATAATAATAATAATGATAGGAAGAAAAACATCGGGCTAGTTTTCGATATAATCTTAATGGAGAGAGTCGATCTTCCATTTAAAAGCTTGATCTCTGTCGTAATCGTTGTAAGAATCTAAACGGGTTTATCCCTTCTAGAAAATGATAATGACGTTCTTCGTTGTGAAATGACCTATTTGCCCTTCGAGAGGAGGCTACACATGCGTTCCTTTCGAAAGTAACATTCCAAAAGATAAAAAATATTTTTCGAATGGATGTCACGTATCGATCTTCATTTTTTTTTCTTCTTTTTCTTTTTTTTCTTTTTTTTTGTCGTTTGCTCGATCAATATTAACAATATAATTGATTATTTACAACAATAAATTAATTAATTATTCAGATAGAATTTTATTTCATTAATTAATTTTTTTACTTGTTGATTTTTTATTTGAGTTGAAAAATTGATATATTACAATAGAAGTATATTCAATTTATTCGTATATGATAAATATTTGTTTTTAATTTTATTAATACATTGAATTAATATATTACAGAGAAGTGTGTGTGTGTGTGTGTATGTGTGTAAACTTAATAATATATAATAATATATAAACTCTAATATTCTTTATTATAATATATAATATATATATATTAGAAATAATAGGTACAGTAGTTTTACTATAATTATTATTTCTAATATATTATAGAAAAAGATATTTGTATTTGTATTTGATATATATATATATTATATATCTAGTATATACTGTAATAAATATATCTAAAAGTATAGAAAAAAAATAAAAATATACTAAACAGATAATAATAATAACAATAATAATAATAATAATAATAATAATAATAATAATAATAATAATAATAGTAACGATTAATAATTCAATTACTTTTTCTAAAATGATAAAATTATGGGGGGGAATAGAAAAAATAAAAAAAATAAAAAAAAGGAAATAAAGAACGAAAATAATTCCAAATGAGTATAATCGATAAAAAATTAAATAGAAACCTAACCAGTTCGAAAATATTAACCAATTTTAAATATATAATAATATACACGTATACATGTGTGCATGTGTGTTGTGTGGTGGATTCTCTTGCGCTCGCGCGAACCATTCAACACGTGCGATTGCATTCTCTCAGTTACTATGATGCCAGGTAGAAGATGCGTCTGCGCCAGAGTCGGCTCAGTTTCTCCTGGATCGATAGCTTGCAAGAGTTAATTCAGATGCTGCCGGCACGGTTGTAGTGGTGGTGGTGGTAGTGATGGTGGTGGTGGTAGTAATATAGTAGTGGTTGATGGTTGGTGGTTGGCGATGGTACACTGGTACTGGTATTCCACTATATAAACTTCTCTACGGGAATGGAGGGAACGCTCAAAATCTTTTAAGATCTTCGGTATTTCATTCGTTCATCTAAACGTCGTTAACCAACAGTTTTTCCTTCTCTCGTATCGTCTCGAGTTAATATTATTATTTATTACTACGTGCTCGTAAACACTCATAAAAGCGCGTGGGTGCGGATGTGGACGCGCGCGCACTCACGCACACGATTCGATTAAAAAATTTGAATTTTTTAATAGAAATAATAACGAAAATATAATCGCTAATATCTAAAGCATACCTTACGAAAAATCTCTTCGAGATCGATTAACGATGATCCATGGATCTGCCTGTTGAAGAATCCTCCTTTTAATATTGTTTTTCATAAGTGATATATATATATATATAATAAACATGTGTTTTCTAATCGATTCGTATGATCGAACAAAAGAAGAAAGAAAGAAGGAATGAAAAAAATGTGAAAAATCGACGAGATAAGTGACTTCATTGTTTACATATAAAGAAGCCATGATTATTGGCTCAGTTCTTAAGGGGATGGTTCATCCATTGTTCTCAGCTAATAGTGTTCTTTGAATTCTACACGTAAGAATTCCCTGTTACAACATGTTATCACGTACTCTCAGTGCATTTACTATGCGTGGACGAAGATCATCGTCTACCACTAATAACGTGGACAATCAAAATAGTATGTTCAATCTGGACAGTTCAGGTAATTTTATTCAAGAGAATTTGCGTGGATTTATTTAATACGAAAAATGAATTAATGTATTGATGATATATGAAAAATTAAAACAATAGAAAGTTTTTAACAATAATATGAATTAATAGGTTTTGATAAATTCTTTATGGGAGGTTAAATAATTATAAGCGATATATTTAACATTGCTCGGTGACCCGTTATAATTGATATAAATAGTTAAAGTAAAATCGATTATTTGTGATGCTCAGGTGTGATGAAGAAGAAATTCCCGATACAATATGTATTTTTTACTTTAAAAATAAATTCATATATATATATATATAATAAAAAATCGAACGCCAAATATATAGAAGAATCCTATCCTAGTATGTTGAACTTTTAATATATAAATTACATTCTATCATTTCCAATTCTCAACATAAGATCGTAAGATCTAAATCGCAATAGATCACAAGTTGCACGTATTTATTTTTTCTTTTCTTTTCTTTTTTTTTCTTTTTTTTTTTTTTTTTTTTTTCTTTCAGCCTCTTCGCAATTTTATATACAAATTGATTTATTTTATGTAAAATTCAATGTACATACATATAATATTAATATTCAATGTTTTCATAAACACACATTCAATGGTACATAAACACATAGACATACGTGCCATAGTTACATATATACATACTATACATACATATATATCTATATATGATATAAATAATATTGTACAAAGACGAATAAAATATTATTTGTTTTAGTTCTATGCAGCAACCGGGTGAGCCAAATGACCAAGACCTATAATGACATTGAGGCAGTTACAAGGCTTCTGGAAGAGGTAATAAAAAGAACTTAATAATGTAACCACATTACGTATTGGTATTATCAGAACATTAAGAGTATATTATTTTTTTTTTTTTTTTGTTTTTTTTTTCTTTTTTGTTTTTTTTTTTTTTTTTTATATTCACGTAGAAAGAGAAGGATTTGGAATTGACCGCGCGTATTGGTAAGGAATTATTGACGCACAATCAAAAACTTGAGAGTACTGTCAACGCCTTGGAAACTGATTTGAAAGAGGCAAACGAAAAGATAACACAGTTGAATCATGAATTGTACAAAAAAACCGAACTCATTCAAATACTTACAAACGATGTTGACGAGTCAAGCTCCGAAGGTGGTACACCAACTGGTTTGCGTGGTATCAACTTGGACATGATGCAAAGGAAGATAAGTACCTTGGAAGATGAGAACAAACAATTGCGTAATGAATTTTCCAAGTTGATACATGAAACTAATGATACCGAGGAACAAGAGGCCCGTCTTGTAAAGGATATTGCCGCTCAACTCGGTTAGTTCTAATAATATTATTTTATTACCAATAGTTAAATATTGAAATATATATATATATATAACACAAAATTTGTAATATACAAATGTCCATAATGTAGTAAACAAAAATGTCGATTTTTTTTAATATTATTAACAGCAAATGCTAATATGGAGGCGGACGGTATGGCCGAGGAGCTTGGTCGACAAAAAGAAGAAAATAGGTTACAACACGAACAAATAGTTAGTCTTACCGCTAAATTAGCTGAAACTGAGCTTAGGTTAGCTCAACTCATGGCTGAACATGACGAGGTCGGAGCTACTCTAGTCATTACCAGAGATAATCAGAACACCCTTGCCAGTGAACTTGCTGAATTCAAGGAACGATACGCTGAGGTATTATTAGAAAATTTATACATTTTTGTTTTCAACCATGAAGTAATAACTAAATACAACGATAATATTCTTAAAAAAAAAAAAAAAAAAAAAAAAAAAAAAAGAAATAGAAAAGAATAAAAATGTAACTGAACTCATTTTCTCGTCTTTTAGGTTGTAAATCTTCTCTCTGAAACGCAAGAACAGTTGCGTAAACAAAGAAAACGCGGCATGCCAACTGTAAGAGGTGGATCATTATTTCCTTCGTTAGGTGCTGCACCACAGCCGGATTCGATAGCTTCGGAATTGGAATCTTCATTATATTCGGAGCTAAGTCTCGATTCTGGTATCATCACTGATCGAACGTTCGTTACATTTCATTATTTACTTATATACTTATAAATATATATATATATATATATGTTATAACGATGAGAATTGTTTTTTTTTTCAATCTAATTTAGACCAACATACAAGAAAGTATTCGAAACGGTCCGTTGTGCTTCACGAGCATCTTATACGAGTGCAGATATGAATCAATTTCCTCGAATAGGTTCTATGACAACGTCAACTTTGTCGAGTGGTTCGATGGGTCCACGCATGAGTTGTGGCCAAGTTAAACCTAATATACCTTACGGTTTTACAAGTTTGGATTCGACTGGGCACAGTGAGAGCGAAGGTTCCCTTTTCACAGATTTTGATGATTACCCGTATGTATCATAGCATAACGTTATAACGGATATTTAAATAGAAACCAAAAAAAAAATCGTTTCTGATTGTGTTATTTTATTTTTTTTTCTCCATTTATTACAGAGGACCACAAAGGATTGGAGTACCTGGTGCACCAGGTGCAGCAGATTTGGAAGCAGCTTTACGTCGGTTGACACCTGCAGAGGTGCTAGCAAGACGAGCATGTTTAAGTACTGGTGCTGGATATAACTATGATTACGATGGTGGAATCCTACATTCACCGCCAACATTTTTACCGTTTGGTTGTCGAACACCTGACAGTATAATGTCAACTGGTAGCAGTGGTAATCTGAGCGGTTTCAGTGGTAATATTGGAAATACTTGGAGAGTTCCAGAGAAATTACAGATTGTAAAACCAATGGAAGGTTCACAAACCCTACATCATTGGTCACAATTGGCTACGCCTACTTTAGGTGGTTTATTGGAAGATAGGCCAGGTGTTAGAACACGTGGTGGGCGTGGTCTTGAAGATCTTGGTTTGTTGACCTTTACTTTGTCGGATTTAGAGGAAGATGAAGAATACGCGAATCCTGGTAAGCTCTTCCAAGATACAGGCTCAGTTTATACTTTTACAAATAGCACGGTACTTCATCCGGATGAACATACAAGCGTGACCCCAAGTATTGTGGGTAGTCGAGTCGCAACCGCACCTAGTAGCGCTGGAAATTCTGGAAAAAATAGTCCTCGTACTCGCAGCCGAAGTAATTCTACCTCGACGTTCTCGACGACTCTTGGCCTAGCTAAGATGCTCAATGAGAGAGGAATTAAGGCTGTGACACCTTCCTGTGTAGGTACTTCCTGTGGGGCGACACCCAGCGGCGAAAGAAATTTCATACCAACAGCAACACCATGTAATAGCCCGGACGCTAGCCCGCCAGCAACGAGATCTACATCACCACCGCCGCAGTCATCCCCACAGCAAGAAAATACTTCTCTATCGTTTAGTCTGCTAAGTAGCGGCGCTGAATTATTGAAGCGTACATTCAGTAGCGATTCCTCGCAATCGCAAATTAATAAAAGAACGAGAACGTCAAAACCATCGTTGACGAGATCAGAGAAAAAAGCATTGTCTGGCATACGTTTGGTTGAGAAACTCGAAAGAATAGGAATCGATGCTATAATGTCAACGACAGTCGGCTCGTCGATCTCGCCGTTGGCACTTCAGGGTGCTTTGTATACACGACGTTCGATGAAGAGTCCAATGGCACAACTAACCTTCCTGAAGACATCGATGCCTTCCAGCATCAGTCAGGAAAGATTATTTTCACCTTCGTTAGCCTCGTCCTCTTCTAGCGTCTCTTCTGAATCTAGTTCAAATCCGACATTGGAACATATGAATAATAGTAACAAGATGAACAATGATAACGTTGATAATGTTGGTGCTTCAGTTTTGTCATCTGGTAATTCTAATTCAGATTCACCTGTAAGATCATTGATAATCGAATGTGCGTTAGGTACTCAACAAAAACGCGATAGTGATGGTAGTAAAACAACTAGATCGGATTTAGGTAAAGTCAAAGGTGCGGCTAATACTACAACACCAGTTACCAGAGAGTCCATTACTCAATCTGCCCTTGGTTCTATTAGTTCACTTTTCTTTGGACGTAAGGGTGGTCTTTTGTAAGAACAAAAAAAAAAAAAAAAAAAGGAAAAAATATCTTTTCTTCCTTCCCTTCTTTCCTACCTCTTTTCCTTCCTCTTTTCCTTCCTCTTTTCCTTCCTCTTTTCCTTCCTTCCCTCCTTCCTTCCTTCCTTCCTTCCTTCCTTCCTTTTTTATTTTTTTTTTTTTTCCTTTTCGTTCCCATTCGATTAGCTGTCGAGCTAACGATGAGTCGAACGTCGTAGTCAAAGTTTTAGCGGATTAATGGGTGAATTGGTACATTGGTGAAAACAAAATGGTTCTGTTCGTTCGTTCGTTCATTGGTTGGTTGGTTCGTTCATTTGTTCATTCGTTCGTTCGTTTGCATGTCCGATTAAAACATATTGGACATTACTCGTGCTATTACAAACACATCGCATTGCTTTCATCTTTGCGACACTTAATTTTCAATCATCGACCGGATTCGAATGTATGTCTTATGTATATATACATATTTTATTTTTTGATAAATACTTAATCCTTTGCAGTCCGACATTTCGATTTCAAACAATATTTTCTTTCCGATTAACGGAGACATATAATTTGTATACTTGAATACATATGGTTATTCATCTTGATTTAATTTATCATTGAAAATTTAACTTAAAACAAAATATCGTTCAAATTAATACATAGATTATCGATACGCCAAAGAAAATAGAAAAGGAAAGAAAGAAAGAAAAAAAAAAAGAAAAAAGAAAAGAAAAGAAAATTGCGATCGGACAGCAAAGTATTAAATACTTTTAAGAAGCATTAATTAGTAGATTCCTGATAAAATAATCCTCCTTATCGGAACGTATGATCCTTTTTAGTAATCGATCAACGATCATAGCGAAAATCTTTTAGTCTCTAATAAGAATGTGTCGAATAAACGAGAAGAAAAATAAGAAAAAAGAAAAATAAAAAAAATTCATCGATCAGTTGTTATGTATTCGATGATTGTAGGAGAGCAATATAATTCTATATCCGTATGATGATGATGATGATGATCATGATGATACCAACGTAAATAATAAAAAATGGCGTGCCACAAATTAAACACTAGGGTGATCACATCGATCACATCTAACTGATGGCATAAAAGATATATTGTGAAAAAATGAAGGCTGCTCATATTAATGTATATAAGGATAAAGTTTTACCGCTAGTAAGTTAGGAAAACGCGAATTTATCATAAAACAGGTTAACATGTGATTTCAAAAAAGAATTAAGGTTATAACTATAATTTTATTATTGACGATGACGACGTCACGATGATGACGACGACAATGACGACGACGACGACGACGGGGACAACGATGATGAGTTTTTAAAAAATTTGATGAAGCGAGAACGATTTTTTTCTTTTTTTTTTTTCCAAAGCACAAAATATTACGATTCTTTTTTTGTTCTCTTAGATCTTTTTTCTTTTTTTTTTTGTGCTAATTTCTTTTCTTGCTCATTTCTTTTGTTTCTTTCTTTTTTTTTCTTTCTTTCTTTTTTTTTCTTTCTTTTTTTTTCTTTCTTTCTTTCTTTCCGTTTCTCTCTTTTAATTCATTTTTATTATATTACTATTATTTTTTTTTTATTATTATTATTATTATGATTATTATTATTATGATTATTATTATTATGATTATTATTATTATTATTATTAGTATTATTTTTCTTTTGAGTATTTTTTATGTTCATCTGTTTCATACTCGCAATGACGAACGTATGTATCTATGTACGTACGTATGTACATATGCATGCTTATGTACATAAGTACATATATAGAAATATATTTTATTCAAAACACAGAACCAATCGAATTATCGATGCTATTGTCACTCTTTGTATATTGAAGATTGTACATTTAGCATCACGATTCGATCGAATCGTGTTTAATATTGTGTATGCGTTTGGAAAAATTACAAAAAAGAAAAAAAAAGAAAACGAAAATGGAAAAAAAAAAAAGAAAAAAAAAACAAATTACGGAAAAATGCCGTTCGAATCTTTCTCCACTTTTTATTTCTAATTCCTTCTTTCTTTCATTTCTTTTTCTTTTTCTTTTTATTATTCTTAATTTATTCTCAATTTTATTTCAATATTTAGTCGCTACTATTTCATGTATGAAGGCAAACAAATGTATTATAGTGTCGGATGTTTAATGTTAACAGAAAAAAAAAAGAGAGAGAGAGAAAACAGATAGATAGAGAAAGAGAGAGAGAGAGAGAGAGAGAGAGAGAGAGAAAGAGAGAGAGTGAAAGAGAGAGAGAGAGAGAGAAGCAAAGGAACAGAAAGAAGAAAAAAATAACCGACAAAAAAATGGAGCCTTGTACATAAAACGTACAAAGTATAATAAATTATGTTGGAAATCTTAAACATAAATCTGAGTTACTACCGTTCGTCTAAACTTTTCATTTTTCATTACTTTTATTCTTCTCTATATATTATATATATATATATCTATTTTTTCTTTTTTTATTTCTTTTTTTTTTTTTTTTTCTTTTTTTTTCCTTTTTTCGTTGGATTTACCTGCGATGAAATGGCCTAACGAACAAATCTTTTGCTTAGAATAAGAGAAGAAAATAAAAAAAAACAAATGAACGTAATGAAACATTGTTATAACCAAAGAATTACTTCGACTAATACCTTTTTGTAGGCTGATAACTATCGTTTCCTTTTCTTTTCATTTTTCATTTTTTCATTTTTTATTTAAAAAGAATTCTTTTTTCTTTTTCTTCTCCTTACTATTAGTAATATTCTTTTCTAATTCCTTCTCCAGTGTTATATTTTAATGAATTAATTTCTTTTTCTTCATCTTCGTCTTGTTTTGTTTTTTCTTTTTTCTTTTTCTTTTTCTTTTTCTTTTTCTTTTTCTTTTTCTTTTTCTTTTTTTCGTTACTTTTCGCGTATAAAGCGAAAAGATATCGAGAGCGCGCGAGAGAGAGAGAGAGAGAGAGAGAGAGAGAGGGAGATAGAGAGAGAAGAAAAATAGGAAAAAAATCGAAGAAAAAGAAAACTATATATCACGAGAACTGGAAATGAAAATGAAAATAAATAAATTAATTAATTAATGTAATAAAACAGACTATGCGGCACAAGCGAACTTAATGAAATGAAAAATATGTCATGATCAATGGGAGACTTGTAAAGAGGATTTAAAAACGTAGAATCCACGAGAAACGTAATTCTTTTTTACTCTTTTTCTCTTTTTCAAATTTTTTAGAAATAATTTTCTTTTCTTTTTATTTCATTTTTAACGCGATCGAAAGATCATTATCATTAAAGATAACATTAATTATTAGATTAAATATTAATAATTATTTCAATTCGATACAACGTTCATCGCGACGATCATCTTGAATCCTTTTTTATTTTTTGTACTTTAAAAAATTTCTCAATTTCTTTTCGTCTTTCCTTTTCTTTTGTTTTCATTTTTCCTTTTATCTTTTCTTTTTTCTTTTTGATTTATTTAAATTTAGTGGATATTCTACGAATTTAAACAATCGTATATCACAGAAATATATGAAGTAATTACATCAAGCATAAAAAATAAAATCAATGCACAATTCGTATTAGTTTTTCCATTGAAAATACGATGAGATATAAAATACAGAAACAACAATCGTTTCGTACATAATTTTAACTCAAAATGTGACAATTAGTAAAAGTACCGATTTGACCACAAATGTTGCTTCCGATTTTCAAGTCTCTAATTATATATACATATTTATGTGTATATATGAATACATACATATATATATATCTACATATATATATATCTACATATATATATATATGTATATGTATATGTATATGTATATATGTGTATGTATATATATGTGTATATATGTATATGTATAATATATATATATATATATACACATTTATACGTATATATAAAATGAAACCTAGAAACGAATATTGACCTACGTATCGTTATTATGCGATATATCTAATAGATATAGCTTAGAAGTTCGAAACCGAGGCCTTAGAATAATCCATAAACCCTTCTTTTATGTATGTATATATTTATTTATTTATTTCTGTGACTAGTCCTCTCCGAGAAAATTGAAACAAAAGGGGGAAAAAAAGAAGATAATTGAAAATGTAATAAAATAAATATCGTTTTCGAAGCTTCGAAACGATAGAAGTGTATATGTAATTTTTTTTTTCTTTTTTTTTTTTTTTAACACACCGATCATTTTAATTTCACATATACGATCGCGCCTGCTCTATCCTCCCACAACCTCCCACTCCCACAGTCCGCCTGGCCAAATCTTTCAATTTTCACGATTCGTTAAAAGAGAAAAAAGAAACACTTTTTGCATTTGTTATTTAAAAAGGATGATCGGAGATGAGAATACGTACGTAATATTAGTTAAGATTGATAAGAAAGTGTTTGCACTGTAATGAAAAGAATTGTTGTAATAGCGATCTGTGTGCGCAGTACATACCTCCAAATCGAACAATAAATATATTTAAGTATAATTAAGTATTGTTATTTATATTTTCGGATTAATATTGCTAATTGTTTAAGTGAAATTTTTTTTTGTTTTTTTTTAATGTTTTTAAACATGAAATATTTGTCTTTTATTAAATGTTTAATTAATTCATTTGAAACGTTTGAAAAGAAAGTAATGGCAATAATAATAAAATGTCATCTCGTTCGATTTATATTTTTAGAAAAATTCAATATTACTTTTACAATTATTACGACAATGAGTATTACTTTTAATTTCATTATAATTGTCGTTCTAATAATTTGTATCCCTTGCATGGATTAAGATAAAATTAATTTTTTTTTTTTTTTTTAATGAATCTTTTAAAAAGTTTTATTTTCTTTGAAAAAATATCGCATACAAAAAATAATGCTTCTTCTAGAATAATAGTTTACGCATAAAAATAAAGCTCTATCAATAATTCGGAAAAGTCTATATTACTTGCGATCTATATCTAGATAATATGAAGCATATTCTACTGTACGAATGACTGCATATTTCAATGTATCTTCAAAATCATTTCAATTAAATTCTTGAAACTGACGTGATAACTCGAACGCGTCTTATGAGATATATATATATGACTTTATTAACCATACAACTTGTATTTATAGAAAAAAAAATATGTATTGTTATGACTAACTTGTCATGTCTATTACAGTGAACTATGCACATGCAATATACTCGCACGAGATCTCATTGAAAGTATATTATAAGAATATCTTACAACGAAAACATATCCTATAGAATCCTATATCTATGAATATAATCTTGAAGATAATAATAATAACGATAATAATAATAACAATAATGATGTGGAACAAAATATTGATAATTTTTTATTTA
This sequence comes from Vespa mandarinia, assembly GCF_050613455.1. Taxonomy (NCBI): domain Eukaryota; kingdom Metazoa; phylum Arthropoda; class Insecta; order Hymenoptera; family Vespidae; genus Vespa; species Vespa mandarinia. The sequence goes on along the minus strand of NC_140812.1, from coordinate 8,206,604 downwards.
ATCGATAAACTGGATTTTGCTATTATCGACGATTTTTTACTCATTCGATAAAATTGCGTTCCACCATTACCGACATTTTGCCATAATAGCTTAAGAAGTAGCGCTATACGAGATTTTTTTTCACGAAAAATAACGAAAAATACTTTTATGTCAACATTGAGTCCAATCGTAATTATTTATCGTCTTTGATTAACATGATTTCATTTCAAAAATGAATTATTTAAGGGAGGATTTTTCGAATTATTGTAAAAAATTTTATTTTTATGCGTAAACTATTCTCAAAGAAATATTATTTTCTGACACGATTACTTTTGAGATTGAATAGGTTTTTTCATTATTAAAATGCTTTTAAAAATACTTGTTCATTAAAATCGATTAAGAATTAAACCAAGATCCATTGTTAGCCTATATCATTATGAAACCAGGAGTAATGAATAGCTTTATACATATATTTTACATATAATTTATTCGTATATATATTTTATTCGTAAAACATTAAAAAACAATGAAAAGAAAAAAAAGAAAAAACTTTAATAACATGACATTTTAGTTAATTGATATTTTTTCAAAATTTGACTTATCAATCAAATATATTACTTAGATTATGTTAAGGTTGACTCCATTCGGGCCAATTTTGAATTTGTGTGTATAAATTGAATCCAGGACTCGCTGTTGCTCGTACTTGTCGAGCAGCGATCACACGAACATTTTCACGTAGTACACCTTGGGAAACACCACATCTGATCAATTTGTGTGCCGCATTCAACATTTTGTCACTAGCGTCTTTGTCTAAAACAAAAAAAAAAATAATAAAAAATAAAAAAGAAAGAATATAAAGATCAATTGAACTTATCCTTTCTTTCAAATCTCTTAATTAAGTTATTATCAAATATTTCGTATTGAAAATTTGCTGGCGTACCTTCGAAGTTACCAATGAAAGCTATGCCCACAGATTTTTTGTTATATCCATAGGTATGGGCACCTTCCTTCGTCCATCCTGTACCCTCGTAAATATTACCATCGCCACCGATTAAAAAACTATCATCAAAAATTTTATTAAAAAATATTATTAAATCTTTCACAATGGCGAAAACAAAAAAAAAGTCAAATAAAATATATATTTCACTATCCATTTGAAGAGATCAATATTTTTTTCACATTTTTAATTAATATTTTAAATAAATGATCAGTTATTGATTTAAGATATCAATAATATAGATATATAAAATATCAATACGTAATATAAGCGATCAATATTTCATGAATTAATTAAAAAAAAAAATGCTATTAGTATTCTAATGAAAATATTTCTAAATATAGTAATTTGTCAATATTTCATAAATATATGGTCAATATTTATAATTAATCCAATAACAATTCTTATATTCACATTAATTTATACTAATTTATATTAATAAGTTTATATTACATATTAATATTTTATTATAAAAGATATGTTTAATATAACATATCGTTGTAATTTCGTTTTACATTCAGAAATAGTTTATGAGGGACGATATAGTTATACTGTGTAATATATAAGGTCAAATAAAAGTATTGTCAAAAGCAATATTGAAATTTTTAAAACTATTCGCAAATAAAATATACAAGCTTTTGGGGTCACGGGATCTCGTTATTGCGGTGACCATGCTAAAGGCCATGTAATCTGGTCGTATATAGTGAAAGCAAAAAAAAACAAAATCAACAAAAGTAATAATAATAAAATTAAAAGAAATAAAAACAAAAGAACTTACGAAAAGCCAATATCGTGCCAACCTAATGTATCCATATGATAAGATTGAATCGATTGTACTCTTGCTGAACATTCTTTACGGGTCGTACATTCAGGTGTTACAGTATGATGTATTATTACGTATAATAATGGTATTATAAGAAAATTTATGCCTTTCTCAGTTTTTCCACCCCATGCGGCCTTAGATAATATTTTAGGACAATCCTCATCTAAAAATCGTTGAAAAGTATAATATCAATTAATAATTAATATATAATTAATTAATAAAAATAATGCAATAGTTCTTTTTTTTCTTCTTTTCTTTTTTTTTACATTTTTTTTTCTTTCTTCATTTTTTTTTTTATTTTCTTTTTTTATTTTTCCTTCATTAGGTTCAAGCATATTTTAACAATCAAACGTACGGTTCCTTACTTACCGGCAACGGACATATGAAATATCACACAAATTATTAACAATCTAATAAGCATTTTTTGTTTTTTTCACTTCCTGTTATTTTCTTCCCGTATTGATTATATTCCCGTTCGTTAATATATCAAAGTCACAGTTAAAGTAATCCTCGGGTAAATAAGACTACTTGTATATAATGAGAGATAGAAAATTAAAAGGGTTATATGCAAAGTTTGATATACCAAAGTTCACGACCTCACTGATAAGAAAATATTTCAAGAAATATTTCAAATAAAAAATACTAAAGATTTCTTGGAAGTTGATCTTCGCTCATCGTCAAATTGAAAAAGAACATTGTTAAATGTACGATAATAATTTTAAATAATATCCATTGAAACTAATTAATTATTTAGAAGTTGAAATTAGATATAAAACTGAACATAGTGAAAGAAGTGAACTGTCAATATTTTTAATTTGTTATCTTACACTTTGTTTTTCAAATTACAATACACTCGATATTTATAGAATCACATAAATTGTTCGTTTCGAATTGATCGTTTAATATCCTCATGACGTTATTGTATATATATAATGTTTGTATTAAATGACCTAACCTTTGACTTCGATTTCTTAACCTCACTTTTTACTTAAAGTTGTTTTTCATGATAACTTGTATTGAGAAACGTATTTATGAAAAAATGGAGACCGTACGTCCATGTGGTTGTAAAGGAATTCGTACATGTTTGATTTGCGAAGAACAATTTAACATAACAAAACCGGATTTGAAAGAAAAGTTACAAGTAAGCAATTACTAGCAAAGATTGAAAAGTAATTGTATTATATCTTTTTTCGATTAACTTTCTTTTATATACACATATATATATATATATTGTATAAATGTATTCCAGTTTAATATATTTTACAATATCAAGTATATCTTTTTATAAATTCAATTCTAATGATTCTGTAATTTTAGGAAAAATCCTCTTATGTTTATTGTCCGCATTGCGATAAAGCATGGGCTGGATGGGATATAGAATTGTACAAGCAACATCCTCATCATAAAGGACATGCGATAGATTATCCAGGTGTTTTTATTAAAGTAATTTCAATTTATTAAATTTAATTTGAATTCATTAATTCATTTTCTATTATTTTATGAATCTTCTTTTTTGCAGCTTGATTTTTTAAATACAGAAGAAACATTGACTTTGATGAAGTCGTTAGATGAATTACCATGGGAACCATCGCAAAGTGGTAGAAGAAAACAAGTATGTGATGAGATTAATTATAGTTAATAGAAATATCATTGTTTCTACTAACTTCTCAAACGTTAACTTTCAGAATTTTGGTCCAAAGTGTAATTTTAAGAAACGAAAATTACGTTTAGGTACCTTTAATGGATTTCCACAATCTACAGAATTTGTACAGAAGAAGTTCAATGAAATTTCACTTTTAAATAATTTTAGAACAGTAGAACAATGCACTCTTGAATACAATCCAAAACGAGGAGCTTCTATAGATCCTCATATAGATGATTGTTGGATATGGGGAGAGCGTATAGTTACGGTTAATGTATTAGGTGATTCTGTATTAACAATGACACCTTATACCGAATCGATTAGACGTTACAATCTGGATTATGTAGAAAATTATTCTAAAATTGATAAAAAAATAGAAATACAACAAGACATGGTAATACGTTTACCTATGCCAGCAAGATCATTGATGATTTTATATGGACTTGCAAGGTATATTCCATAAAAGTTTAATGTAATATTGTTAACGCATTTATTATTTATTAACATGATTATTTTTGTAGGTATAATTGGGAACACTCTGTGCTTCGAGAAGATGTAACATCAAGACGTGTCTGTCTTGCTTATAGAGAATTAACTCCACCATATCTTGAAAATGGCAAACATGAAAAGGAAGCATCGGAAATTCTTGAAAAAGCAAATAATTTTTGGTAAAAAGTAAATAATACCACTAATATCATGTTTACACAATTTAACTGTAATGCAATATCCATTGCATTTTTATCATTCCATTTGAAATGTCATGCAGTATGGAATATAACCATAAATAGAACAAAAGAAGTACCGAACATAAAGCAGGACAATTTAAATAAAAATTTTACAGTGGCAATTTTGATACAGTACGTATCAATTCTTATATTTTTTTTTTCTTTATTTCCTTTACAAACTAATGGCATGATGGTTGTAAACATGAATAAGTTGTAGAAAAAAATTTATTCACGAATTAAGTACAATATTTCTTATACAAGAATACCATCAAAATTTTAATATTATAATATTAAACAAGATTTTCCCATAATAGTTCTTTAATTTTGTGAAATAATACTGCTATATTTATAGTTTTATTGGCAAAGAAATAAGTCTGAAAGAATTTTAACGAATATTAATCTGTAATAAAAATTCTATTCTCTTTCTATATATTTATAATTTGTGTGATTCAAAGTAAAAGATGATTTATATTTTATTAAATTGTTTAATAGATTATTATTAAATATAAACTTTGGTATCGCATTAAATTAATCTCACGATGAAAAATATATGCATATATATTAATTATTAAAATACTTTCTCATTCTTAATAAACAAAAAAATTGTAGTCTAATATAATAATAATCAATCGACAATTTATACAGTACTACTACTAGAAATTATATTTGTGCAAGTTTTCGTTGATCTTACGATTTAAAAAAAAAAACAAAAAAAAAACAAAAAAAAATAAAAAGAAAAAATAAATAAGTACGAAGAAAGTCAAATGTTTATTGTAAAATAGACAACTGATAAAAAATACTGACTTCTTTATTTTGTAGGATAAAATCGAGGAGCGATCATCAAGGATCGTCCTTTTGATATATCTTTGCAATGGCACAAAAATAACATATTTCACATCTTTCATATCGAATGGAAATTATAAGACTAACAGGTTGCATGCCCTTTCAATGGATAGTCCGGAGACTGCATGTATACAACAGGGAAAGTTGTCAATGGATCTGTTTTTCCAAGTGGTTGATAACCATTCACGATATTTTCTCTCAATTCCCATTTACGCCTTTCTCTTTCTGTCTTCTGTCGTCTGATAGCTCTGCCCAACATACATGCGAATACTATACCAGTCAACTGAAAAAAATGAAAATATATTTCACCGAAAAATTCATCGAAATATATTATATCATTAGAACGCCACAATGCACGTGGTAAATCTTTTTAAAAATTATATTTATGCATTATAATTTGTAATAAACATAGCATATATAGATTCTCTCTTTAAATATTTCTTCAACATCAACTTACCTGAATAAGAGCAATAGCCACAGCTCCTGTAGCAATGTAAAGTGCACTGCGATGAATTATAATTGAAAGTCTGTTCATGCAGCCTATTTTATAAGGATAGATACAAATATTGGAATTATTCTCCACTTGTAGTATATCGCAGCAGGAATTAGGTATTTTAAGGTTGTTTTCTAGTTCAAAATTAATGTCATACCAGTTGGACATATTTGTATAACCACAGCAATGTAACTGTAAAGAACACGTTAATTTTTAATTAAACGTTTATTATATATATATATATATATATATATATATATATATATATATAGTATAAAAAGAAAAAAAATATGTGAACTAATTCGTGTTCTTTTTTGTTTATAGATTCAAAGTCGAATCTTATAATTATATTTGTCAAAATCTTACCCTGGACTGCATGAAATTAACTGCACTTTTAACTTCGTCATTATTACCGTATTCGTGCATCGTACTGTTGATATTATTTTCCAAAAGATCTTGCACGGTGTCCTGTAATGCATATGCTGCAGTCGCCGCAGACAATTCCATTATTAAGACAACGGATAAAGAAACTGCGAACTAGGAAAAAGAAAAAAGAAAATATGTAAGTATATTATCTATATACTTGTACAAGTTTGTTCAATTGTTTTTTTTTTCTTTATTATATTTAATAATTTTTTAGAAATAATATTAGCATAATATACTTACCACAAGAACCATGCAAGTACTTTCTCGAAGAGCACCGCAACATCCAAAGAAGGCAATTATAAAAACTAATATACCAACTATGATCAAGAGCGTGGCTGGTGAGAAATATCTGGTATCCAAGAAATGGGAGAAATCTTCATAAACGGCATAGATTGTAGAGCCAACCGATATTATCATCACACCCGTCAACTATATCAAAATTATTATTAATTAATAATCAATTATTCAAATTGTGATATCAATGTATTTTTTTAATCTAATAATTCTCAATCATTGAATCGCTAGCATCGATTATAAAATCATCAATGTTATTTGCTTATTTCAAATAATCTAAATCATACTGTTATATTATTATTGAAAATATATCGGCAGCTACGTTCGTCGTTTGGGCATTAAAAAATGCTGTCTTTTTATTAAAAGCGATAACGTATCACTG
>NC_140812.1:8192500-8195000 GCF_050613455.1 Vespa mandarinia | reverse complement strand
ACATAAATAAATCATACATATATATATATATATATGTATATATATATATATATATATATATGTATGTATGTATGTGTATGTATATTATAGTATGTAATAGTACATGGCCAAGAAGTCTGTAGAAGGCTCATTGACGATAGATACTTGAATTCTAATGTTTCAAAAAAATCCACTATTGTATCTCATTAAAAATATATTCTTTTTTTTTTTACGTTTCTTTATTTGTTGTTTTCAACTTTATACGCTCTCGTAACTATTTCTAATGGATCGTGCTAGGTAGATTGAGAACCATATACCTATTACCTGTAATGTAAACATTTGTTTTTTTTTTTTTATTTCTATAATATAGTGTTTCTAATGAAATAAAAAAATTTACCTGAATGGTCGCGATACCAAGGCCGACACCACCTAGCTGCACAGCGTGTGACTTAATGTATTGTTCAAACTTCAATAGACATCCATCGGTATAAACATTCGGTTGCGTGATGTTACAAATGCTGGAACCGACTTTACCTTGTTGAGAAGAGCAACAAGACATCGGAAGATCGTTATCAAATCTAATATTCCAATCGGACATATTCTTAACGCCGCAACATTGGAACTGTAATTTGGAGATAAATTTTTTTTTCTTGTTAATAAAATATCAGTTTTTACGATGCTTTAACATTAACAATAAAAATATTTTATTATAATAGTATGACATTTTATATACTATATATATATATATATATACACACACACACACACACATGCACAAGTTTTTAATTATATATATATATCTTAAAATGTTATTATATGACAATATTATAAAAATTATAGGAAATACATTACTTTAGTTTGTATATCGTCCCAAAATCCAGTAATCTCATCACTTGTATTATATTTCGGTATACTTTCCTCCATCTTCTCTTCTATAATTTCGCCTACTTGTGATCTTAAAACGTAACCAGCAATACCACCAGAGAATTCGAGTATAAAAATGAATATTAAGAGAGTCGTGAACTGTAAATGAACAATAAATTACTGACTTATTAAAGACTATTACGTTTCGATTTTTTCAATGATATATTATCACTAATTATTGTCATTTTTATTATTATTATTATTATTATTATTATTATTATTATTATTATTATTATTATTATTATTATTATTATATTTTTAATCACTCCATAACTTTTTTTTTAACTTACGGTAATTAGCATACAATAATTCTCCCGTACGGCGCCACAACATCCAAAGAAAGCAATGAAGAAGATGATAATACCAATCGCTATCATCAACGATGGAACCGACAAAAGTTTATTGTCAAAGAAGTGATTGTAGTTGAAGTAGATCCCATAAATAGTCAGACCTAAACTTAACAATATTATTCCTGTCACCTAAAATAGAAAAAAATCATGAGGACAACATTATCGTTATTTGTACGATAAAAAAAAAAAAAAAAAAGAAAAAAAAAGAATAATAAACATATTGTAAATACAAAAATCGATTCAATGACAAATCGTTATTTTTGCTAATAATGCATACAAATTCAATTAAAAAAAAAATATATACAACTTGAGGATAATTTCTTCCATCTACATCTTCCTTTTTTTATTCGTTATATTAAATTGATCAATAAAAAAATTTGAAAATAGAAAAAAAAAAAAAAAAGAAATTTTTTTTTACAAGTTGAATTTATATGTCATTTACAAAAAGAATAATTTATATTTATAATAGAAATTGATCATCATAGTGATCGAGAACACGTTAATTACGAGACTCCTTTATTAATTTTTTTTTCTTTTTTTTTTTTTTTTTTTTGCTATTACGGGAAAATACTCGACGAAGTTATGCAGTACGAACGTGACGTAATCATTATCTGTTTTTCGAATTCAAACATTACACCGATAGTATATATTCCGACGTTTATTTATCCAATGTGTGTAATGAATAACGTAACGTATTAATTAAAGTGACACACGCGATACATTCTTTTTCTTTTTTTTCAGAATCATTCATTTTTTCAATTAAACCATAAATTAAAAAAATGACTTTCTCCCCCCTCACGGTAGTTGCCATTTTGAATTTTCGTTATTTAAAATCGCAAGATAAGAAAATATTCTTCGTTTAGCAACATAATCTAATTCACCTAATTTAGGAGTACTGGCTTATTGATACCGGCTGGTTATCGATCATTTTTCTGGCTTCCTTAATCTCATTTTTTTTTCTTTTCTTTTCTTTTTTTTTTTTTTTTTGTTCCCTTTAGAACTGTACGTTAACAAGATAATATATACTTAAGCACACATGCATAAAACCAATCTATATTGTTTATCATAATTGAAATCTATTATATAAGAAGCTTTCTTAGATTCACGAATAGAAAGTATTTTTAATAATACGGTATAAAAAAAAAAAAAAAATAAAAAAAAATTCTCAGATAATTTATATAATATATTATTGGAAAAATTCATTTATTTAACAAAATAAATTAATATATAGTATTATATTTCCCTTT
>NC_140812.1:8167500-8190000 GCF_050613455.1 Vespa mandarinia | reverse complement strand
AAAAACCAAAAGATATTCAAGGAGACGGAATTTCTTCGGTGTTCTACCTATACGTATGCATTCATATATATAGGTACAGACACTCACACATATAGACGTATATCTATACATATATATATATACTGTATATATAGATGCATATCTATATATATATACGTATCTCGTACTCGTGGCACATTCAACAATATTTCACAGAAAACTTATTACGTCGTCGCTTTTAATCTACATCTATCTCTCTCACTTTCACTAACTCACTCACTGACTTACTCTTTCTTTCTCTCTCTCTCTCTCTCTGTCTCTCTCTCTCTCTCTCTCTCTCGCATTCGCACTTGTAATGAATTTATCAATAATATCACAATTTGTTCACTACACTTACCACGAAGAATAGATTGAAGATAAACATTAGATATTTGACGCATTGCGAGCTCGCCGATAACTTCATCGATGTCATCTTGTCGGCTATGTTACCTGAATGGTAGAACCGGGAGCAAAAAAGAAAAATAGAAAAACGTTATGTATACGTTGACATTTGAAGGACAAAAAAAAAAAAAGAAAAAAAAGAAAGAGAGAAAAGGATGGTCTCGATGACCATTTGTTTCTGAAAAACTGAATTTGAGCGGATTAAAAAAAATGAAAAAAAAAGAAGTCAAAAAAAGAAAAAAAACATGCAAATCGCATCGTTCTTTCTTTCTCTCTCTCGCTCTCTCTCACTCTCACTCACCGTCACTCTTCTTTTTTTTTCTCTTTCTTTTTGTCTCTTTTTTTCTCTCTCTTTATTTCTTTCTCTCAGGCCGATATGTCGTGTCCACAATAGTAGGAATATACACTAATTGTATCAGAAATGTGTTAAGCGAAAACGGGAATGAAACACTGATAATCCCGCCGAATAAGGAGACATTATCAATAAACGAGCATTGGTCAAACGAGAATGCACGTCGGCACATGCGCATAAGCGTGAAGTAAGGCCGATCATAGTCGAGTATGGCCGAAATTTAACGAACGCTTCTAAAACGCGCGGGCTTCCTAACTTATTGTGCGAGCGTCGTATTCTTGTTAAACGCAATAGGTACTATATACGCTATCTGTGTGAGTTTTCAACGAAAGACGTGAATAGTTCTAAAAAAAAAAAAAAAAAAAAAAAAAAAAAAAAAAAAAAAAAAGTACTTGAAATTTCTGTTTTCCTTTTTCTTTTTCCCTTTTATTATTTTCAAAAGAAGAGAGAAACAAATAAAGTTACAATGCTTGTTATCAGATGCGTACTGTTCGATAATATTCGAAATCATTCGTTCATACATGTAATTTCGTAAGTTTCATATTTGTTATAATAAAATTTTTATTGGGAGATACTTTTTTTTCTTTTTTCTTTTCTTTTCCTCCTTTTTTTTTCTTTCTTTTTTTATTTTTACTAAGTAATATATAAGCGTATTAAGTACTCTGGATAATTACGTAAATTGAATGGTGAAAGATTCAAGGCCATCTTGGAGAAATCGTTTCCAGATGTATCATAACAGATGTCGACAGTGTGCCGACAGCGAAAAAGGAATATGAAAATATATGTGTATCAGGAAACGACACGAGATCGGTACAATTACCGACATTCACTTTGATTTCTTCAATTTCATCACAATGCGTAAGATTATCGACGGAAAGTATTGGAAAGTGTGTATTTCTCTTATTTTCTGTTATTTACGATCGCTCTAACGATAAATTAACATTACTATCAAACTATAATCGAACAAATTGTTTATCTTAACATTTTAATTTCAATATACAAAATAAGAAAAAATCGAGGAAACATTCGTGCATATATATATATATATTTTTTTTTTAATTGAAATTTCAAGTACACATATAAATTTGTGACTTTAATAAAATCGCGTTCAGCTGTAGTATCTATTTAAAGATACGGGAGATGAAAAAAAGAGGACGAATCGTAGAAGACACCTAACCTTCGTACAACCCTGATACCCAAGGGAAAAAAGCGCGTGCGCGTTCATCGGAGCACGCATGCACGTTTATATGTTGCAATTATATAAGGACGGTGCAGTGGGATCTTTCTGACGTGGCCGACATTGGCTAGGAAATTTTCTAAACCACGGCATATTGCGTGTATGATAATATCTCTACCTGGTGGTTAGATATATGTGTAGATATATACCATTATGCTATTGGTTACAAGATAACATTGATATATATATATATATATATATATATATATATATCTAATTAGATATTAAAATAACAATTTTTTATAATCAGAAATATATCGAAGAAATTATTATAAATTCTTATTCATTTATAATAATTTTATATAGAAATTGACGATAGTCACTAATTCAATCGTCATAATAATAATAAAAAGAAAAATTTATATATAGATACGAATAATCTTTATAAATAAATTTAATTACCTGATATTTTGAACATCTTTGATCACGTGATGATAACGAGTGATATATACACTTGATTAATCTTAAAATAAAAAATATCTGAAGAATTTTATTATCCTATCACAATATACATATATTCATATAAAACAATTTGCGCGTGTAATATAAATGACGTGAGTGTAACCTGAAGTAATTACGTAGTAACTTCAAGAGTATGTTCGAGTTTCAAAGTAAGCTGTGAAGTTGTCGTTTTTTAACAATTAATAACATATATATACGTTAATAATAATTAGTCATCTCAGTGACGGATTTAGATGATGGAGATGGTCGCCCTTAAGCGACACGATATAAATTTATATTATATATAATAAATTTAATTTATTATTATTATTCTTTTTGTTTCCTTTTCATAAACAAAGGTGCCGAATCATTTTAATAATCTATTTTTTTTTTCTCTTTTTCTCGATAACAAAAAATTTTTCTTCAGAGTAACGTAGTATATAGTTTTTCATTCAAATTTATAACCACAATTGAATTTGAACAATTATATTTTTTAATTCATAATCATTTGCACGAACACTTGTGAAGTGAGAAAAAGATATGTATATATACAATTTGTATATATTATATATAATTAATTTATTTAAATGGATAGCTTTAAAAATTTCAGATGCTTCCGTCAATGTTAATTATATTTTAATTAATTATCAAATTAATAATATTGTTAATATATGTTAGTAATATGTTACATACATATATATATATATATATATATATATATATATACACATATACACACATACACGCATATTAGGCAATAAAAAATAAACATTATGAATAATGATATATGTAAATTTCAATTGGAACTTTTCGGATTTCCATCAGATTTTCTTTCCTTTTTTGTTATCGAATTTCAACGAAGCTTAATAGTCCCTTCGTGTTAGGAAAGTGAAGCCCCTGAAAACGAATATTTTAACTAACGTCTCGATTCGCAGAGAGTGAGAGACAGAGAGATAGAAAGGTGGACGGACAGACGGATGGGCGGACAGACAGACAGAGAAAAAGAGAGAGGGAGAGAGAGAGAGAGAGAGAGAGAGGTCAGTGAATCGTCTGTCTACCACCTACGTTCTCGCAATGCTTGCAATTAAATTAAAGCATACGTCGTGTATGTCGACCACCGTCAGAGCTTATCCGCTTTTATCATCGGGTGCATCGTACCGATGCACGAGTTTTTCTTTCATTTGTCAAACTTGCATTCGTATATCTGCGTATTTACGTATATGTGCACATTATAGAATTGGATATTAAAATCAAAATATCTGAATATCTTTGTCAATTATAATTTTATAAAAAATGTTATTAGAAGAAAATTATATGATATGAAGGATCAATTTTTACTGACGATAGGAGAATTTCTTTTTCAAGGTTATCTTTTTGTTTTTTTCTTTTTACGATATTTCAAGGTCATCGATAATTTTTTTTAAACAGAATCTTACGATTTCTTTTTTTTTCTTTTTTTTTACATGGATTGATTTCTCGTGCTATACTGAATAAAAAAAAAAAAATTACATAATACAATGTCGAAAACTGATTAGTTCATTAAAGGTCGTCTTAAATGATTGTTTTGAAAAGATGTCCGGTGATTCGCTCAACTGTAACGATTCATATCTTATTTTTGATTGAAGTTAGAGTAAAATCTTAAAGAAGAAAAAAATGATTTAAGCTAAGCCACATATTTACGATTATATTTTTTTTCACGAGTGCATATGCATTTGCATATGCACATTTGTTATATTGTTATATGCGAATTTATGTATATATATATATATATATATATACAATATATATTGTATGTGTGTGTTCGCGTGTATGTGGGTGTGTGTATGCGCGCGCGCGTACACACATGGGATTTCCAGAATGGCTCTTATCATAGTTATTGCTCCTTGAATACGCCTTTCTCTGGATAATTATTTTTTTGATGGCAGAAACATCGTCAAATCATTTCCTATAATATCTTCTTCTCTTTTTCCTTTCTTTTTCTTTTTTTCTTTTTTCTTTTTTTTTCTTAATAACAAAAAATTTTCAAGGTAAACTATTCGGATCGAACGACCTGTATAAAATAACTTTTTTTCATATATTTTTTTATTTTTATTTTTATTTTATATATATATATATATATATATTTTTACAAACAAAATTCCCAAATCACTTTAATAACATTTTCCTCCTTTTCCCGATGATGAAAAATTTTTAATTGAATTGGACCGAATCGGGCACACGTTATAAAATAGCATGTTATTTGTACTTTTTTCTTTTTTTTTTTTTTGTTTTTTTTTTCTTTTTTTCTTTTTTTTAAGGACGATTCAATTCATAGCGTGATTACTCTACGATTGAAACGCAAAGACACTTTAATCAAATATAATGGATAAATGGGGTCTCGATTGTTCAAGTCAATGTAAGATTTGTTCAAGATATGTACGTCATTTTTTTTTTTTTACTTCTTTTCTCTTCTTGTGAGGAATAAAAATGAAGAAATAAAAAAGTCTAAAATAAGAAAGATAATTCGTGGGTCTGCTATTAGAAAAAAAAAAAGAAAAAAAATATGTCGTAGAAATCATGTGACCTATGTTAGCTCGGGGATAAACGTAATATGTTTATAAGTATCGACGAGACTATTTGCGCACAAGAAAAATACGAATGCTCGAATATTATTTTCCTCGAAAGTAACAGCTGTTCCCGCATAACTAACAATGAGTAAAACTAAAGAAGGTTTACAAAGTGTGTACATGATGTTTCAAGTTTCTACTTTATAACTTTATCTATAACTTAAAGTTAACAATAAATTTATATATATATATATATATATATATATATTATTTATCTTTTTCTTTTATGTAAATTTATTATTTTTATTCTCCTCTTAAAATACTCATTGTCAAAATTTGATCGGAAAATTTTATAAAATCCTTTCATATAAACACGTAATAATTATTAGAAAAATTTTACGTCATTGCGAATTTATTATCCGACAATGGAACATAGTTTTTGTCCAACGACACTTCCTTGCGTTACGGGACTCGTTAGGCCAATCGGAAAGCCGTTTTGACTGACCGCGAAATTCAATTCGAGTTATTTAGGACAAGGGTAAATATCGAGAGCTATCCATCCATTTTACGAACTAGATGTAAGTATATATATATATATATATATGAAACGAAGTAGATACGAATGTTATGTTGAAATCGATGTATGTCATGAAAATGGGGAAGGGTGAATGAAAGATAAGCCATGTGACGAGGGACGATAAGATATTCCCGTGTCTCGAGTAAGAAAAAAAAAGGGGTGGGGGGAAAGAAAAAAGAAAAAAGAAAAAAGAAAAAAAAATAAAAGAAAAAAAAAAAGAGACAAAGAGAAAAAGGATGAAGGGGGAATGAGAATACATGTCTCGTTCTTTTCGAACTATACCCACTTCGCATAAGTGACGTATGTACGTGCATACATTGTATATATGTATATATGTATTTATGTATGTGTGTATGTACGTATGTATATACGTCGGGGTAATTGTTAACCAAGGATCCTATTGAACCGAAGTAGGGCTGCTACGAAGCGAGTCCACCCTCGTATAAAATGATCAATCGAGCCCTTCGTCATTTTTCTTTTTTTTTATTTATTTTTTTGTTCTTTTTTGTTTTTTTTTGTTTTTTTAGTTTTTTAGTTGTTTGTTTCCCCTATAACAATAATAGTAATAACGATAAAACGTTTCCTAACTTTTCTTTTTCTTTTTTAATCTGCTTGTTTCTCTTTTCGAATACGAGCGACGTAACGAAAATCATCTATTCGTAATACAATTAAAATTTTGTATTCGAGTTCAATCATCATCAATAAGAATGTTCAATTTAATTGCCAATTAGCTGGAGCATACTATGTTTGTTTTCCAAAGGAGTTCATAAAATTCAAGAGTAAGAACATCAGTAATTAATAGGATCGCCATGATGCATCATTTCTCTCACCGAATGAGCTCGAGACCAAGCACAGCCTCTCTCTCTCTCTCTCTCTCTCTCTCTCTCTCTCTCTCTCTCTCTCTCTCTCTCTCTCTCTCTCTCTTATAGGTGCGCTGTAGTATAAGACTTCAGGGCTGTATTCATGGGAATATAACGTAACTATGATAAAAGTATATTCGATTAGAAATACTTTCACAAATCTTCACTTCGAAAGCGTCGATAATCTTAAACATTCGTCATACATTTCGTATATATATATATATATATTTCAACTTATCTTTTAAAGATATTTCATTTAAAATCATTTGTCTGGAATCGTTTGTACCATACGACAATCTTCATTTGATCCTTTTTATTTTTCATCTTTTTTTCTTTTTTTCTCTTATTTATTTTCCTTCCTTTTCCCTTTTTTTTTTTTTTGCAGATTCAACGTCGTCAATCAGCAAAAAGATTTTCATCGTGTTATGGATTTTTGTTTTCTTTTTTTATCGATCAATGAAAATCCTTAATGAAAAATCGATGACAAATATATATATATATATATATATATATATATATATATCAAAATGAACGATTAAAAATGATGAAATATCGAATTGGAAGTAACACCAACATTTGATACATCCTTGAGCATGAACTCAGGTAAGTGGTGGGAGACGCAAGAGTTGCGCGCGCACCGTGGCACATCGTACCGTCCCGTGCAACACAACAAAAATATGTAATTTGGCCACACTTCGTAACGAACGTTCGAAGCAGGAATATCGTTCTCGTTAATTGTTCCGAATCACTGAAAGATATTTCTTAAAATTTTTCAGTCTATATATATATATCTATCTATATATCTATATATCTATTTATATATATATATATATATATATATATATATATATTAATAAATCGTGTAATTAGTATCATAGAAACGAATCGATCTTAAATTAATAAGGTGAAACAATTTGAACGACGAATCGTTCGTCTTACAAAAGTATCCTTATTTTTTCGCGCCTAATAAAAAAAAAAGAAGTGAGAATAGTGAGGCGGAAAAATGGTGTCCGGCACTATGGCTTGCGTGAAATACCTGCTATTCCTTTTCAACTTGATATTCGCGGTGAGTAACGAGATTTAACGGTGTCATCATCCTCTCTATTCCTTTCCCTCTGTCTGTCTCTTTATTTCTTTATCTCTGTCTCCTTCTTTCTCTGTATCTCTTACTATTGACGTCGTCCTGAAAGAAAAAAAAAAGAATAATATTTATTTCGCATCTGTCTATCTCTCTCTCTCTCTCTCTTTCTTTCTCTCTGTCTTATTCTCGAAATATTTTTTCTTAGATTCTTTTCTAATTAAAAGTTCCTATATTATCGAACGCGAGAGAAATATTCTTAGAATTATTTTATTCTTCATTTTATTTATTGTCTGTATATATATATAGATAGATAGTAATAAGATAGTATATATATATATACACTATCTTATTACTAATTTGTTTATTTATTGACTTTATATAAAATACACACACATATACATCTAACATACATATCTAATTATATATATATATATATATATATATATATATATACTATTTTATTACTCATTTGTTTATTTATTGACTTTCTATAAGATACAAATACACACATTTAACGTACACATCTAATACTATATGTATAACATACGTATAACATATAACATTATATATATATAATATATATATAACATTATATATATATAATATATATATATATATATGTAACAACCGCTCAAGAATATATAACATTGCTTTACTTTTTATATTTTTATTTAATATGTAAAATCACATTTGATAATTGGATATTTTCAATTTGAATTTATTTAACTTTTTCTTTTTTTTCCTTTGTTCTTAGTCGCGAGAAACAGCGCAGATTATATTCAGCTGGAAATGTTTCGAAATTCAAGAAACACATTTATGAGATACGAGATAATTACTTTCTTTCTCTCTTACGTTCTTTCTCTTTCTCTTTCTCTTTCTCTTTTTTTGTCTGTTTCTTTTGCGACACCATCGGAAAGGAAAAAGATAAAAAGAGATCTTGTGTTAGTTAGTTGACTAAATATTTTTTTTTTACTTTCACCCTACTATTTTTTAAAATCATTGCGTGACTCATTGAAGGAAAAGTTCCTTCCTCCGCGTTCGCTTTCTTCTCTCCCGATAGGAAATGGACGAGCCCACGAGGAGAGAGGGATGTGGTATAGTATAGTGGTTTGTAGGTTCTTGTTCTTGCGTACAACGTTGCGTCGTACTCGCCGAAGTGGAAGGAAACAAAAGAAAGGAATCCACAAGGAGTTTTTAGACTTTTGTAATCACTGACAATATAATAACTTTGACTCATTTATTAAAAAAATTTCATTACATATTATTCCTCATCTTATCTTCATTCGTTCATATGTTATTGTAATTTTTTTTTTTTACTTCATTTATTTATTTATTTATTTATTTATTTATTTTTTCTTCTTTTATTTTCTTATATAAACGTACATCCATAAATGATAAATATTCATGCGTGAATGAACTTTCAGAATGATTGATAATAATTCAAATGAGAACGCATAGATGGAAAAATTGTATTCGATCGATCACGAAACGTTAATGAATAAAAAATCGCAAAGCTTCGTTTTCGGCCGTAATCGATTTCTCTTGTATGTACGTAAATTACATCTATTTATATATATATATATATATATATATATATATATATATACACACTACTATAATACTACAAGTACTACTACTACTACTACTACGTATATATTATACATAGTGTAAAGCATGTGACATATATACGAGAGAGAGAGAGAGAGAGAGAGAGAGAGAGAGAGAGAGAGAGAGAGAGAGAGAGAGAGAGAGAGAGAGCAGAGAAAGAAAGAAAAAAAGAGAAGAAAAAAATTCGTTCGATCGAGGTTACTTAAAACTCGATCTTCTTTTCTCAAACAAAACCAGGTCAGAGTTTTTCGAACTCTGATATTCCCGCGTACGCCCAATGTATTTATTTCTCTACTTTTCTCCCTCACCCACCCACCCACCTATCCACCCACTCTCCCCTTTCTTGTTATTCATTTTGTCAAATAATCTCTCTCAATTGCTCCGTTGATAATAAATTTCTCTATCGTTCCGATCGATAAAATTTTTCGTTACTATTAAACGAAAAAATAGAGAAAGAAAGGAGATAGTAATAATAAAGAATATCTAGAAGAATCATAGGTTATGTTCATTCGATATAGAAGACTATATAGTACGTGTTTTATCGTAACGAAGTAAGGGATGAATGTATTGTACATATATACGTACATAAATGGCCCAATTTTTTTTTTTTTTTTTTTTTTTTTTCTAACTATCACTCTGTATATTGTGCACATACTACTTTTAAGTATTGCCGTCTGTTACGATTAGATATAAGGCAGGAAAAGTCAAACGTTCATCGTACTAGTATACATTTATATACAGGGTGGACCAAAGGTTCTTAAAAATCGTATCGATTTAATCGATATTAAAAATTACTTAGAAATTTTCTGGCTCACTCTGTGTATATATAGTGGGTGTGTATTATATATAAATATATATATACATATATAGGATGTTTCATAATATATTGCAACTCTCACAATATGATGGGCATAGGATCTTGCTTTATGTTCTAATAATTTGATTTATGAGTCAAAGATAAACAGGATATGCCACAGGCCAAATAATTATCATCTTTTAATTGCTAAAATAGAGAAAATGTTTCATGCGTTATTCGAACACTTCGTTGGTCTCAAAGAGTGAACAAGATTACCTACTTCTCTTATATCGTCACACTGCTACAGTATGCAATTATATGACATAATTTTATATTTAGGACAATCTATGTATATATATATATATATATATAAAGAAAGAAAATAAAATAAAAAAAAAACTAAATAAGTATAACCATCCATAAAAGTAATTATAATAATAAAAAAGAAAAAGAAAAGTACAATAAAATAAAAAAAATTTCTTCCCACTTTTAAAAAAATATTTTATTTATTATTTTTAAATCCTAATACTAATCTTGTAATATTTATTCATTTATACACACACACATATATGTATTTTAAATGTTAATGACAATAACACGATATTTATCTGCGTATTATGAAATACACTGTATACGTGCAATGCCCGTCGTTTTCTGTCGAAGGGGGGTCAACTTCTCGAGAGAATAATTATATATACATATATATATATGAGTGAGTGTGTTTGTGTATGTATGTGAACGTAGGGTGGTACGCGACCTCCGTTAGCCAAGCGTACAAACCATATACGTGGACATGTTTTGAACGAGTCGGAGGGAGAAAGGACGATAGTATCGATACCATTGTGACTAGCATAGTGCTATGTCCGTATCGAATAGACATTTTATATACTACTCGTCTTATCCATTACGATTTATATATCACGTATTCTAATACCTTTTTCGTTTAGTTAATATTATTTCTCTTCTCATTCGTATCGTATCGTATCGTATCGTAACATATCATATTGCATTGTATCGTGTCATGTCATGTTGTATGTCATTAACCGTTTCTTTTAAACAAATGCAAATTGATAGACGGAAGTCTCGATAATGCCAGGAATTAATTATGAGCTTAGATCTCTTTCCTTTTTTAAATTCTTCAATCATTTAATCTTCCTGAAAGATTAACGTAATTGAATTCACAATTAAAAAATATATATGACATATTTATTAATTGATAATGATTAATATCAATTATGTATGAATTATTAATATCAATATAGTATGAACAGAGATCTTTCGAGGATCCATGATGGCTAAAAAAAAAAAAAAGAAAAAAAAAAAAGATAAAAAGAAAAAAAAAAGAATCATAAATGAAAAGGTTAGATTATAACGCGCCATTTGCTTTTACACGCTTCATTTATTTTCTATAGGTTAAATTTTATAGAGCGAATATATAAAATGGAGTGAAAGGAATCGTAAACTTATTTAATTTTTATGTTTCATTTCATTTCATTTTGATTTCCGACAACGAGTAGACATTGTTACATTGTTCTAGGAAAAATCTATTTTTCGGAATAATTGCTACGAGTGACAGAAATAATGTTCAGTCAATAACAATGAAATATAGTCTATACAATACTTAAAGAAATTATGGTCTATTAGCCAATTGGCATTTTGACATTTATCTGTGTATATTTATTTGTTTTTCTTTTGAAAATACAAAGAACTAGGTTTCACAAAGATATTCATTATTTATTGGTTAATAAACCTAACGACATACAATATATATATATATATATATATATATATATATATATATATATATATATATATATATATATATATATAGAAGGAAGATGTGAAAAAGAAAGAGAAAGGAGAGGGGCAGAAAGAGTCAGAGGAAGAGGAAGATAGTGCGTGATTTGTTTTACAATATGAACTTTAGCATCTACCTTGCCCTCTTTCCTATATAATATATATATATATATATATATATATATATATATATATATATATAATATAATATATATTTACATGGGCATACGCGCGCACTTGTGCACAGATACATGAACTATCTTGTCCGTGACGAATACACGCCCTACTTGACTCATCTAACGGGAATAATCTTGCCCTTAATTGAAACCCTTTTATGAGACGCACTCGTTTTATCTACATTTCTGCGTCACTTCGTACGCTCCGTTTCATCGTTATAATCTTCTTATTAGAAGGTTAGAATGGGTCAATGTAATTATATAAACTTTTACTATTAGAAAGGTGCTATAATGTTGCTATAAAGATGCCATAATGATAATGATAATAATAATAATAATAATAATAATAATGGCTATAAAAGAACTTTGTGATTGGTGGATCGTTTGATATTTGATTTTAAAGTTAACTTTCATTTTCTTTTTTGTTTCGTTTTATATCGTAATAAACTAGAGAGAGGGGGAGGAGAGGGGGAGGGAGAGAGAGAGATCGTTTTTGTTCTTTTTTACCGTCGATTTGACAATATCTAAATCGATAAATAAATTCGTTCGGGTTTCTCTAGTGGTTACTGCTTTTCGCGCGAAGATATGAATGATTACTTAGGTCGCGCGCGATCGATTTCACATGCATTATGGTAACGGTGGTTTATAAGCAATGATCAGAAACTGTTTCATGGACGTAAAGTAACTTTTAATCATTCGAAGGACGAATTAAATGTCTATTATTCGAACGTTCGAAATTATCGATAATGTTATGCAGAAATGAAAATCTTTTCTGAAAGAAAATGTATAGCATATAATACGAGAACGATATTACAAAAAATCCCTTTCTCTTGTGTGCGTGTGTGTGTGTAATATTATATAAGTAGGCGTATTTCTCGTATTTATAATGCGTATATAAATAAAGACAAAGCGTAGGTAGAACTTTTGTTCGGTGTCTATCCACCAAAGGCCTTCTCTACCTACAACTTCAGATATGATATTATATATATACAGGGTGTCATGAATATATTTTCAACGAATCTTATCAATATATACGAATGTATGTGTATATATATATATATATATATATATAATTTGGAACAACAAAATTAAGATCAATCAATAAAATTTTTAATATAATCCACAATTAACAAAGATATGAATTAAAAAATTTTTATATTATTAATTTTCTATTTTCATTTATACAATGTGTATTACAATAATCCTATATAATACTATCAGTCACTATAATAACTTATGATTCTCTTTCCTTTCTTTTTTTTCTCTCTCTCTCTCTCTCTCTCTCTCTCTCTCTCTCTTTCTGTCTCTTATCTCAGAGATTACAAATTTATTTACTTCGTAAGAACGTTTTTATTTGGTTTGAGTTCAATGACTACTGAAGTTGTCGTCGATCGATAAGTCAATGAATAATTAATGAATAACGACAAAAATAGAGGCAGAAGTTCTTTTTCCTATTGAATCCTTTCGCCGTTTAAAATAACTAATCTTAATGAAAATCTATTTGTTTTTTTTACAGATTACCGGTATCGTCTTCATATCCGTGGGCGCAGTAATACTGGTCGTTTACAGTGGTTACAAAAACTTCGTCGACAGCTGGTTCTTCGCTGCACCTGTTTTAATGATAATCGTTGGCGTTGTAGTCTTCCTGGTGTCGTTCTTTGGTTGTTGCGGAGCAATAAAGGAAAATCATTGCATGTTGATAACAGTACGCAAGTTACTTTTTATATATATATATATATATATATATATATATATATATATATATATATAAGAAAAACAAAAAAGGAAACAAAAAAAAAATCATTTACCGTCACTTGATGCGCCATATTTTTTTGTAATCAAACCACATCGTCTATAATACCATTTTTTCTTTTCAGTACTCGGTCTTCTTGATGATTATTTTTGCACTGGAATTGGGTGCAGGCATTTCAGGCTACGTAATGCGTAATGAGGTGGATTCGATGTTGCTTAATCGTATGAATACAACCTTTTATCAATATAAAAGCGATGAAAACATTCGTAAATCCTGGGACATCATGCAATACGACGTAAGTAAATAAAAACCGGTTATACATAGTCTCTTTGAATATTTATCCTTATTTATTTTCTTTATACGAACGCACATACACACACACATGCACGCACACACAACCCATACGCACATATCATTTGTTGGGATAAAATTACATCTCATACTTTTCTGCGAAGGAAAAAATTTTATTATAATAATTCTTTTATAATAAAAAAAAAAAAAGAAAATGATAATAAATTCTTATAGAAAAGAAAAAAATGATTTTATAAAATTATTGAACAAATAGTAAAAGGGAAGGGAATAAAAAATTAATTGACTATTCAATTGAATAGGCTTATTCTATATATATATATATATTTTTTTTTTTGTCTTTATTTTTCTTTTAATGATATACTGTACAAACGTATATACGTATTCGCCTTGTAAACTGTGAATCAATATCTTCTTCGTCCCTTTTTCTCTCGTATGTTAGATTATTGTATCTATATATCCCATATATATATATATATGTAGTACGAGAATATACTACTCGTATATATTACCACGTACATATAATCTTACCACATACTGACTTACGTACACGTATCATATCTATCTCTATTTGTACGTAACTCGCATTAATGATATTACAAGGATCCCTCAATATTTCCTAGCATTCTGAGTTTCCTATATATATATATATATATATATATAAGTAAAACTATTCTATTTCATCATTATCGTTTTCCTCTAAAAAATCTTAGAAATCATTTATCTTATCAAAGTATTATATAACTTTTTTTTTATATATATATACATACATATTTTTTTTTATGTATATTATATATATATATATATATATATATATATATATATAAATGAAAGTTATATATATATATATTATATTGTGCTTTGTTCATGATATTTAAGCTCGATCGATCAGTAAATTTAATAAACTTGGTATTTAAGTGAAATGTGTTACACAGTGGGTCACGCTATGTATATAAGTACAGTGTATAAATGTATACGGTGTCCCAATTGAATTTATCATTTTAGATATCTCCGTTATAAAATATAGTAATATCATAATTATTTATTTTTCTAAATTTTATACACACATATATAAATATATATAAGGCATTATAGTCTTCCTGATTTATTTGGTTGTCACTGCATGTTGATAACAATAAACAGTTTAAAAACAAAAAGAATTAATTTACTATATCACATGATTATCATTGCCATATTACTTTTTACCAAACTATTTTTCTATATTTTCCATTTTAATATTCGATTGTTTTGATGATTATATATATATATTTATATAACAAATATATAGCTTTTATTATTATTGGTATTATTATTATTATTATTGGTATTATTATTATTATTATTATTATTATTATTATTATTATTATTATTATTATTATTATTATTATTATTATTATTATTATTGTTATTATTATTATTATTGTTATTATTATTATTATTGTTATTATTATTATTATTATTATTATTATTATTATTATTATTATTATTATTATTATTATTATTATTATTATTATTATTATTATTATTATTGTTATTATTATTATTATTGTTATTATTATTATTATTATTGTTATTATTATTATTATTATTATTTAATCTTACGTTTCTATTGAAATGACCCGGTAAATTCAAATAAGATCCCCCTGTATATATCTTGCACAATATATACGTCTTCACTAGTGAAAGGGAAATTGTGTAAGAATCATTTGATCGATTACTGAACATTTTCGTTGCTGAGTACGAGTTAATCGTAAATAATAAAAATAACAATAATAATTAACCAAGAAAGACGTTCGTAGCCCTTGGTGATGTTCAAGCTTGGAAATAATTATTTTGTGTACATGGTATCTATATAAATCTATCCATTAATTCGATAATATTGTTATTATAGTTACGATGCTGTGGTATAGAGAATCCAGGAGATTGGGCCAAACTTAATTACACGGATAATATAATACCGGATTCTTGTTGTACGGAAATTTCTGCCGGTGATAAATGTGATTCGAATTCGGTTCATTCCAATGGTGATGGTTGTATGTCCAAGTTACAACAGACCATTAAGTACAATTCTTTGGCTTTAGCATCCGTTGGTATAGGAATTGCTCTTACTCAGGTAAAATAAATCATATATATATATATATATATATATATATATATATATATATATATATATATGTAATGTATAACTTAATTTTATTTTCTGATGATATGTCACAGCAAAAAAATGTCACAACGAAAGATCTTTGTTTGAATGAAAATTAGATTTAAATCACTATTAAAATATCATGAGTTGTTCATAATTTAAAAAAATAAAGAATGAGTTTAAATGAGACACTCAGTATATGATGTGGTTTGTACTTTGTTGCGATCGCAAATCGTATTAAAAAGAAAAAAAAATTGAATTTGATATTACCAACATACTCGTTGTGGCAAAGGTCTCGTTACAAGATATTCTTATTCTTTTTCTTTTTATATTGGTTTCAGTTGATCGGAGTAACCTTTGCGTGCTGTTTGGCTCGCTCAATTCGTCGCGAGTACGAGACTGTGTAAGCTGTCAGACACAAATTTTAATTGCAACATGCCTAACATGCACTTTTTATAAATACTGTTCTGTTACACTGGTTACATCACCCTTATCTTTGTTATCTTAACTATGTATAACTTACAATTTCGGTGCACAATTTACACATCAAGAGTGTATTCTTTTTTATTGCTTATCTTACTGACACACTGCGTTAAATATTTTATCTCTTTAAAAGGATTGATCAATTTAAAATACATGTTGAACTGATGGTATTGGTGTACTAAGTACGAAATTGATACTATTTTTGGTAATTGGGCTTTCTCTATAGTCATAAAGATCTTTTCGTATGTTTTATATATATACATTTTTACATTAAATTTAGAACATTTAAAGACTTTATATGTATAATAATCTATCACTATACAACACATTGTTTTTGTAAATCCTATAAATTTGCACTGTAGGTAACAACTATATATATACGTAATACCTAATCGTATATACATTCAGCTTTGTAATGCTGTTATAGCCGAGCCATGGGTAACGTGATTTAAAAAATGACATATAACATATCAATATAAGTTCGAATATTATGTTTAAAAAAAAAAAATCAATTGCAAAATTTCCAAAGAAGTTTGAAGAAGTCTTGGCTAAGCAAATATTCGTCTTAAGGAATGGCGTTATTTATGTTAAATGATGGCAAGGTCATCATTTTTGTCATCATTTTATTTTTTTTCTTTTTTACTTTCTTTTCTTATTTATTAAAAGATATAATTTTAAATCTGAAAAGGAGTAAAGTGAAGCAAATGTAATCTATGTTAAAAGCAAAAGCTTTATTCTCTCGCATGAATACATGTCTATGTAGATTATTTATTAGGGCTCCACTATAATAATACTAGTCTATTTGGTTTTCACGATTTAAGCATTGATTATGTAAGTACTCAAGAAAACTGTACAGTTTCAAATGTATCTGTGATTGAAAATCATAATTAAGTAAATTATTTCTTGGTACATTCGTTGCTTTAATACAAATGAACAAAGATTTTTAGATTAACAGGTATATATCTCCCCTCTTTGTCTACACAGAAAATACACAAGTATAATAGATTTAGCGCGAGTATTTGCATATTGAAATGCCGTGTAAAACGGTATAATATATGCGTAAATTATAATTAAGAATTACTATTTATCTATTATTAAGATGTTTTGTTGTTTATTACGGTGTAAAGTTTACGTAGTGTTATAATTATGATTAATGGCCATATCCTACATAGTGAATATACAACGTCAGGTTCAAATAATTATTTTATCTTTAGCACTTTGTAGAGATATATATATATATATAAAACTAATTGATGAAAACAATTTCTACATAGTGCAGGTAAAATAACACAACAAAGTCAATGCCAATCTGTTCATTGTTATAGAGCGAAAGGTCTGTCGACTTTGGACACTGCTGGTAATATAAATTCCGCTTATAATTACGTTTTTATCAATGGAATGTTTGGCTTTTTATATGTTATTGCTTAGTCAATATGCAGTGCACTTATGTTATTCAATTAATGTATCTAAAACTCTAGTGATGTAATATTTTTACTTACAGCGAAACCACAGCACACTGATCTGCCATCAGTTAAGGGGCATTTTTCATAATATTGTTCATCATACATTGGCAGAAAGATATTTATAGTTCCATTGCGAATATGACCATTTTTATTAATTATTAAAATGCTTAAAAATGTATAGCAAAGAGGAATGATGTTAAAATTGTATTAAAATAACTTTTCTATACACGTAATATAAAAGAGAAAATATATCTTGGAAAGGTTTATTATTGAAGAACTATTTTCTGATTTCTCTTTATGAAGAATTCTCTAACAAAAATGAAATGATTTACTGCCATTACATGCCAAAAATACCAAAGAGAGCGCAGCGACTATAAAAATATATATATAACAATTTCTCTCTCTTATTTTTTTCTTTTTTTTTTTTTTTTTTCTTTTTTTTTATGTATAATACAAGACCATCGTAATGGAACAAAAAAAAAAAAAAGAAAAAAAAAAGAAAAAGGAAATAAATAAATAAGAATAAAAAAAATTATAAAAAGAAGTGTTAAAAAAAATGAGCGATAATGACAATGAATATAATCGATGTGCCATGTGTTGCAGCCATGATGTAAAAATAATTATTACAAAAGAGATTTCTCATCTATGTACAATATGTCTTCGCTCCTTGTAAAAGCATAGATATTAACATCATAAATGTGAGCTGCTTAATTTTAGTGCTCGCACTAGCTCTACAACCATCATTCCTCTTTAATTTATTATCATATATAAAAAGAAACAATAAGCTATTTTTGTCTAATCTTCCCTCTAACAGTACAATGTGAATTGGTTATCAAAGATTTACTCGCAGAGAAAAGTCTGTGTTCTAATACTCATTATTATGCAAAATGGCTTATTGCTTCTACTATATTTAAATATGAATGATATAAAACATGGCATACTTTCTTTGTATGCCTTCTCGATAAAAAAGGATACCTTTTTTTTAACAACTCTTTATTTAAATAGAATTATCAAATGTTGCAGCAGTCTTACATGTACCAAATTCGTAATGATATCATATTTATTCTAGAAATGTGCGTACTTTTATTCGTAATCGACAAAATATTCCAAGATATATATATATATATATATAAATAAATAATGTAGATATATATATATATATATATATATATATAAATAAATAATGTAGATATATATATATATATATATATATATATATATATATATATAATAAATACACAATATTTCTCCCTCATATCGATTCTTAATGCGCAAATTAACAAATATACATAATTGATGTACCTTGATATTTAGTTTCAATGATATATACATTGTCAATTTGTCAATAATGAAATCCTTTGTGTTATTAAATATATTAAAATATTCTATTCCACGTGTTCTATACCACTATGGTTGTATTATTAAAAAAAAAAAGAAAAAAGAAAAAAAAGAGAAAAGAAAAGAAAAAATGAAAAAGAAAAAAGAAAAAAATAGAAACAAAAAAATTCAAAAAGAATTGCTATAAAAGAAACCTTTACATCGTCTCGATTTTGCGAATCAAAGTACTTGCAACCAATATTATAATATTATCTATTATTTTTTGAAATTTTGTATTATTGACAAGAATAAGCTGAAACTAGGTCAGTTATTGTTAACGACAAGTTATGTTAATGATGATGATGATGATGATGATAATAATGATATATACATATGGTACTTGAAAATTTGCTACAATATTCCTTCACAATTTGAAAAATTACTATGACATAATTATTTAATGTAATTGTACAACAACGAGAGAGTTGTAAAAAGATTCAAAGTGATATTTGTATCATGTATGTACGTACGTTTTAAAATGCACTCTGGTAGTATTAAATATGCTCAGAATGGATATAAATGAAACATTCTTAGATAATTGTATTCACAGTATATTATAAACTAACTAACTAAGAGATATATATGATTAAAGTGTGCCTAACTTATAGAAAGAGAGAAGACATATGTTATAAATGATTAATATAGAAAAAAAAAAAAAGAAGTTTTAATGTCACTTAACTGTCTTGCGCAACATAGCTTGTCCAAAACTGGCACTTGTCCAAAGTTCGCTCCTTTTAATTACAATAATCGTCATTTTTTTTTTATAAATCTCAATTAGATTCTTGATATATATTGATTATTGGGCAAGAGATAAGACTGATAAAGATTATTGTAATCAGTATTAATGAGAGCATTGGTATTTTACATATATATACCGTATTCTTACAAGAGAGTAAATTTATACTAAATTATATATTTTATCTGCTTGTATTTTTTTTTCTTCTCTATAAAAGTGTAAATTATAAATTAGTCAATATTGATAAATTTGTATTAAGATAATTCCATTATTTTAATATAACTTATTATTTTTTGGCAATTTAGGAGCCAACGACATCCTTAGCACATATTTGTCTAGCCTTTATGTATATTAATAAATTAAAATTACACTAATTGTTTTGTATTTAATCTTGAATACTTGTACACCTCGTATAAAATATATATATATGTATATAAATATATAATTTAGGAAGGAAAAAATGATAACTTCGTGATATTATAATTTTATAATCAGTTTATTTTATTGTAATTTATATTTATGCAGACCATTCGGTAGCAGACTAACATCCATCATTGATTAGGATTAGTGGATCTCTCATTTCTCTTTTTTTTTTTATTTTGCCATTTTGATATCACCAGAGCTGTAGCCTCTTTCTGTCTTTAGTGAATGAGAGAGATTACAATCGCATTCATCAGTTAAATAGTTTTTGTGAATAGCACATATTTATCTCTGTGAATAATGCAGCATAACTTTGAACATATGAAATATGTTTAAAATACAATATAACGTAATCTCTTTATTTGATAAAAATTGCAAAACGAAATATCATTTAATCAAAGAGCTTATGGATAAAGAAATCTCTCAAAAAAAGAATGAATAAAAATTGAAATTAATTATTTTCTTGGAATGAAACGTTTTCCCTGATGATTTGTTACAAAAGGAATACAAAAAGGAATACGGAGAGCGACCCTTAATTAAATTGATATTTAACATGATTATAGTAAACTGCATTATGCACTTCCATAGATAAATTCTTTTTGTTTTTGTTTCTGCAGCTCTCTCTAGTTAAGGAAGAGCAAGATTGATTATATTCCATTACTACTCTTATAAACAGCAAATATGCACGTTCGACAAATATGTATGTATATCGACGTATTTACAATTCCTAAATAGAATTAATGCGCCGCTTTCACATTAAGCAACATACAAAATTTGATGTTCGTTCAACAGTTTACAAAAACGAGAAGACCTAACATTCTCAAATAATCGGGGAACCGAGTAAAATTATGAATAAAATGGTTATATCTATAATGAAGGTGTGTAAGTGAAAGAGAAAGACAGAGAGAGAGAGAGAGAAAGAGAGAGAGAGAGAGAGAGAGAGAGAGAGAGAGAGAGAGAGTGAAAGAGAGCGAGAGAGTCTCACCTCTCATGCAAAGTCATTTCACACAGTGATATTTACAAGAGAATTTGACATCGAAGAGAAAAATCTTAAAAGCTTAGTTTACATCATAAAACTGTACAATGTTAAATTGAATGAGTTTTACTGATTGTTTATTACAAGGTATATAAATTGCAGTCACACACATTACCACCCAATTTTCCAAGCAACAACTTGCTCCTTCGATCTGAATTATTTACAAAGTGGTTTGTTGGTCCACCTTGCCATTAAAAGCCATTATCTTTCGTTTCTTGTCATAAACATGTCTTAATTATATAAAAATCACATGAAAGAAAAATTTGTATAAATTGATCGATAACATATAATCCAATAGATCTAAGATTTTACTAAGATCTTTCTTAGTAAAAAAGAAAAAAAACCAAAATTTCAATACTTTACTGAACACATTGAATACGAAATGGCTACTACACAAAAGATTAGAAAATGAGTAAAACATTTCTTAATTTGTTTTGTGACACAGCCATTTTCCTAAAGGAAAACGAAGTACAAATACCAAAAAAAAGTAATGAAGTACAGTAATGAGATAGTACGGAATACTTATGGCTATATAAGTATAAGACAATTTATACATACACATGTAGACAATAGAAATTTCAGTTTCTTCAATGTACTAGTTCGAATATACAGGAAATGATATTTATTTACAGTTACAAAGATTTTGCAGGTGGCCCCAAATATTATAATTGGATTTTATGTTCTTGCAAATACCAATATTATCTTTGGAGAAGATGTACTTGGTAAAAATTCCGAATAGGTGCACGTAATGTTGGTATGGCCAATTTGGATAAAAATTGAATTAAAATTATATTTAAACAATATAATTTAAAAATATAATAAAATTGAGTAAATATAAAAATATTGGAGTTTACATTGTGGAGAATCGTGCCTTTCTAGATTCACGTTT